>NC_064851.1:86157293-86457293 GCF_024139225.1 Suncus etruscus | reverse complement strand
CCCACTGACACTCAGGGATTACTCCTGGCTATGAGCTCAGAAATTGCTCCTGGCTTAGGGGACCATATGGAACACTGGGAATTGAACCCAGGGGCATCCTGGGTCAGCCACGTGCAAGGCAAACGCCCTGCTGCTGTGTTATCATTCCAGCCCCAAGATGAAAACTTTTTCTAAACTTAAATATAATTTTTTTTGTTGTTTTTTGGGGGCCACACCCAGTGATGCTCAGAGGTTACTTCTTCAGAAATCGCTCCTGGCTTAGGGAACCATATGGGATGCCAGGGGATCCATCCTAGATTAGGGCGTGCAAGGCAAACGCCTTACCACTGTGCCACCACTCCAGCCCCATAACTTAATTATAATTTTTAAAACTGTGATGTTCGGTTGAAATATTATATATCTCTTATATAATAATGTCAACATACATTAAATTTATGTTGAATCCCTGAATCATGTATGAAATTATCGTTATTTCTGTAATCAACTTGCTCCTTTGGGTTTTTAATTATTTGATTTTTTTTTTTTAGCAATTGTGATGATATATGTATCAACCCAAAAATTTGACTAAATATTTTCTGGATCTATCTGTGATTAGGTTTCCACCACATATAAGCATATAATTTAATAAACTGACCAAAGACTGCCTCCCTAGTGTAGGGTTATTTTTTTCCACCTGACAAAGGTTTAAAGTCCAAGTCCTCAAACTTTTAAAATGGGGCCAGTTCAGTATCCTTCAGACCAAATTTTAGTTTAAAAAAAATGTATGAACAATAGTGGCCCACAGGCCGACCAGCTTGAGGATCCTTGCCTGAGAATGAGAAAAGCTCAGAAACAGAGAGGAGGGAGTGGAGTTGGAGCGTACAGTGCACATTCCACACATGTGTACTGAAGCCAAGGATGAGTCCACTTCTAAGCAGGACAAACAGAGGAGACAAAAACACCAAACAGGCTGCATAAATGTCCTTGGCAGGCCACATGTGGCCTGTGGACCACATTTTGAGGACCCCTGGTCTAAAGGAACAAAAAAGTTAGATAAATAGTAATTCTCCAACCTTCTCCCCTCCCCTTTCCTTCCCTCTCTTCTCCCCTACCCCTTTCCTCTCCTCTGTTCCCTTCCTTCCTTTTCTTCCTTCCTCCCTCCTTTTATTCCCTCCCTCCTTTTCCCTCTCTTGCTTCATTTAAAACAAAACAAAACAAAACAAAACTCTAAGAATACACCAAAGCTGTCCAAGCTTTGTCTGCTTCAAAACCTCATTAGAAAACTCAGTGGCTTTTCATGTGCCTCATTGTCCAGCCTCCCCTACCACCCATGATACTATGCTTAGTTTTCCTTCCAGCTTTAAGGACTTAGTTCCAGGGATACCAATTCTTTTCTTTCTCCAAAAAAGCATTCTTAAGTGTTTATTTCCAGAAAAAGGGCTTTGCTCAAGTTGTTCAAAGCAATCTTATTTCCTTTCAGAAAACATCTTGTGGCGTCCTTTTGTTTAAATGGTCGAGAGAATTAGATGTAGGAGGAGGGGATTAAGTACTCTGCTCAACTGCTCAGCCACTGATTAGATTGATCTTGATGCTAGGTCTTGTTGGGGAAAAATTTGCCATTATGCCTCACTTTTCTCCCTCCCAACAAGGATTCCTAAAACTTCCCTCCTGGGACTTCTCATGGATATATGGTCACAAAATAGCATAAAGAGGGATCCCGATTCACTTTGCTCAACCATCCTCTTCTTACACTACTCAAGATAATAATTTTACATCTAAAATTCACTTCCTCTTGCAGTCTAAACTCTCACAACTTCTCCTCTATGTTTCCTGATCTGATTGTTGGGAAATTATTTCCCATTTTTTACACTTCCAGCTCATAAAGATATACATTTTTCCCCAAGCTACACTTGTATTACCCTACATAGATATTTGTCCAGGATTTCATATGACTTTCTAGCCTGTCACCTCTCACTAAATCCGCACACACCCGCCCCCCCCCCCCCCGATTCCACTCAATACTACCGTATACTACATGTTCCTCTTATCTGCTAGGCAGCATATGAAAACTTTTGTAGAATGTGTCATAATATCAATTACTGATTTTGGCATAAAATTCTATTAAGCATGTATAAACTCATTTGTAACCTATTCTTATTAATTCATTTATAAATTTAGATTATTTATATACTTGTATCATCTCCCCTGGATCACATTCAATAAGTTAAACCTTTAATCATATGGTGCTGAGAAGTAATGATACCACACGCAAGACTCTATTACAGTATATAGGAGGTCAAACACAGTAGGCCCATAGTTCAAACTTTATCCATTTCTTTAAAAAGTCCTTTAAGACTAGCCCTTGCTTAGTGCAAGGGAGATATACTCTAAGCTTTTACAATGCTGTTTGATAATATTTCCTGGAAACCTGAATCTTAAATCATGTGGTACTGGTTTAATCAGATAGTTTAGACTAACCATGTGACTTATGATGAACTTTTATGGTTAAGTGGTGCAGGAGTATGAAATGCTGAAGTCAGCCACACAAAAGTCTAAATACCTATGCAGCTAAGCCCCAATAAAAAGCCTGGGCAGAGACAGCTGAAAGGATTGAGTGCATGCTGTATGTATATGTGGGAGCTCAAGATCAAGCCCCAGTCACATCTCCAGTACTTACTGGTCCTTTAAGTACTGCTGGGAAGAAAACCCTTACCAGCAGTGTGCTGGAAAGAGCTCCTGAACATCACCTGGTTAGCTGGAAAGCAAAGAAATAGCCCTGGATACCAAGGCATGGATGAGTGCCTCTTCTGGGAACACTTTGCTTGTGTTATCAGAATGCTGCTGGGCACTTCTCTAGAAAACCACATCCAGGAGATTGAACTGATTACTTCTCAATTCTGCCCCCATGAATTCTTCCTCTTTCCTGATTCTAATCTGTCATTTCATAGTATTAAACTATAACAGTAACTATAGCAGCTTTTTAAAATGAGTCCTCTAGTGAGGCACTCAGTTCTTTGGTGGCCTTGAGGACCCTCCAAACTTTCAATCATCCAATCATCTTAATCCTTGTTCAAACAATAAATTAATAAAGAAAATGTTAGGAAACTTTCCACAAATAGTTATTTTTTTCTCAATTTTTGCTAGCCAGAGATGAGATCCCCAAAATTATTTGGACTATGGTCTTCTATTTAGAAAAAAAAATTACTCAGCTTACCATCCCCAGCTGTCTACTTTTATTAAATGAATAAGCAGAAATTGCTTCCCCTCAAGTGTTCACTTACTCCCAATTCCAATTCTAAGAAGTCATTATTACACACTTTTGGGAACACTGACATTAGACCAAGAAAAATGATATGAGTGGGTTCAAGGACATTCACACTGAAGTTAGACTTCAGACATCAGAATGCTACAGAGTTATTGCAGGTTTTTATATTGCTTGAAATCAAAAACATAAATCTCAGACAAAGGCTTTAGCAAGTTTAACAGAAAAGTTATTTACTAGCACTAACCATATTCTTTATAAATCACTTGATTTATAAATGGCAATTTTATTTATCAGATGAGTATAGAAGTGCTTTCATGAGTCACTACAGAAGTTTTTTTTTTTTTACACTTTGCATGTATTCAAGCTTTTTTCTATATTTTCTTTTTTAATTTTAATTTTTTGGATTTTTTGGGGGGGCGCCACACCTAGTGATGCTCAGGGGTTACTTCTGGCTATGTACTCAGAAATCGCTCCTAGCTTGGGGAACCACGTGGGACGCCAGGGCATCAAACCATGGTCCGTCCTTGATCAGCGTTTGCAAGACAAATGCCCTACTGCTGTGCCACCACTCCAGCCCTTTCCTTTATTTTCAATCTTCAAATTTTCACCAATAATAAAACTTCTCTTTCTACTATCTTTCAAGTTTTTTGGTATTTCCATCTTCAATTTTATCCACCTTCAATTTTGTCCCAAAGATCATAGTTCTTTGACATCAAAAATCCCTAAGTACTTCCCAAATATCCTCTTATGAGTCATGATCAAAATCAATACCACAGATTTGGTTTGTAAAACATACTCATGTAATTAACCCAGAGATGTCGGCACTATCATTTCAAACTTCTCAAGCTCAGGCAACTATTTCTGCAGCAATTTAGGCCCGATCTCCATACCCAAGCCATCAGCAAATTCTACTGGCTTAATCCTCAAACACATACAGAAAGTATCCAGTCCCCTTCGTCACACCACTCTAACAGCTCACTCTATAATCTGTTTTGCCTATATCCCTTCAACAGCCTTCAGAGTCTGTCTGTGTTCACCCTCACTTTACTTAGTGCCATTTTGCACGTAGGGACCAGAGCTATCCTGCCCACCAGAATTCTGATTATATCATTACTCAGTAACCCCAATTGTGTATTCTGGAAACAATTTTTGATTGAAAGCCTGGCTAGGTTGTTATAAATTACATAGGCAGTGTGAAACAAAATAATGTCTGAACTGATGTCCATATATACACATGGAAGGAAAAACCACATTCCTGGCAAGCATTCCAATTCATTGTTGAAAACATGGCTAGATTTGTCAGTGTCTGTAAGCAAGTTCAAGGTCATAAATGTTTAATTCAGTGAAGACTCATCACAGTGAGCCAACTATCTGTGCTTCACTCTGTCTTTAGCATCCTACTCTGTAATATAAGCTCCTTTTGCTGCCTGTGCTAATACAGGCCTGTATCTCTCAAATCTACCTACCCTGTATGCACCCATCCCTGCTCACATTTAGAGTCTAATAATTATTATTTTTGGACCAACATGGTAGGTTCTACTTCTTCCATGCTATAGAATATTTCAATCGTACTAATCTCATTTTTTAAAACTTTCTTCTCATGTCTTATTTTAAAAGGATGCAATAATTGGAAGACCACCTGCCAGTAAAATTATTAATTAGAAAACAGGAAAGGGGGTTCTACATATAACTTAAGATTTTTCCAACGTAAGATTTACTTGATGATGCCGCTTTGATTCTTCAAGTGGCACTGGTGTGTTTTAAACTTCCCAATAGACACGGAATCTCACTCTCTCAACTCTCAAGAATGATAGAAACAACACTGAATATCACTTTATGTCCTTTAATTACTTTCTAGGAATGAAACCTTTTATCACTTGAAATAACTATTTGTCTATGTACTCCTGCTACTTTTCAGAGATGGGATATTTCAGAGTTGGGATATTTCCAACCTCTCAAGGATTTAGGAACCTTACTTATATTTGTCCATTTTACTTCATTCATACTATAAGAATAGCCTGCACCCAAAAGCATTTCATTTTTCTTGTAACATCTATATTTAGGAACAATGACATGTTTATTATCAAGTATATGTGATAAATAACCAAGCATATGTTTAATGTTCCTAAACTTCTCAATATTTTTATCATCAATTCCAAAGTGCAAGACAAACAGTTACAGAGAATATTAATCTGAAAGAAATGCAAAAGATTCTTTTGGGAATCAGGAAGCACACACCAACATACTGAGATGAGTTTATTGATGTGGATTTTCAGGAAACAGTGGAGGTGCAGACAAGAAGAGATGAAGAGCCAAGGACAATGCTTCAGTATTTCTCATTTAAACATACAGATTTTTTTCTTCTTTTCTATTACATCCTTTAGACACACCATGATCATATATTGAGAGGCTCAAAGGATCTGACTTGGAATCTTACTGGTTCAATAGTTTCTTCATACTAAAAATTCTAAGGCACGATTTGACTCATTCTACTTATACAGAAGTTACTATGGATAAAAAATAAATGTAAGTAAAAATTATAATATTTATAACAGTATATATAATATATATACTTAGTAAGTACCAGGAAACCATACTAAGTGCAATCCACCATGCTTATATATCCCACAAACTAGCACACTTATTCTTCAACACTGCATTAAAATGTTTGTTAATGGCATAGATTAAGTCACCCAAGGTCTTCCTTAAAAAGAATGGGACCACAAAAATGAAGTGTAATCAAACCTATTCATGAATTATCTATAGGCACAAACTTTCTTACATATTAAAAAAAATCACAATTATCCAATCATTTTCCAACTCAAGAGGCTGTATTTTACATAGCTGGATTTTGCATTTTTTTCATCCAAAAGTTTCCACACTTTGACAGTGCTTTCTGCCCCACCCTCCATCTCACTTGCCCCAGCACTTTTTTGTCATAATCTCCCCATAGGGACCAATGTCTTCAGAAACACACACACACACACACACACACACACACACACACACACACACACACACACACACACACCTGGTCAATGTAACCTACGCAGATCTCTGAGAAAATGTCATATTTATTTTGTATGTCTTCCTCTTTGCCCCACCTAGCATCTTTGAAAATATAGAAGTACCTGGCAAATACATACTGAATGACTAAATCCTTTCAGTATTTCTATAGCTAAAGTATAGTGTTCTTTCATCTGACTCTCTGGGTTCAAAAGGACATTTGAAAAAGTTGTATGTCAAAGTATTCATTCCCAAGTAACACAGATTTATCTTTTCTAAGTCTTGCAATCATTGAATCAAACTTCAGTGTCTTAACCAAAAAAAAGTACAAGCACACAAAGAAGGAACTGTTGTATAACTACACTAACACTGCTAAGTCAATTCAATTTCTTTAGGCATAGAGTTTATTATTTAATGATAATTTTACAATATAAATACTACCACACATTTCTTCCCCCCAAAAAAGATTATGGAAATTATTCAGCTTAACCTAAAACTTATAGTTTAACAAGAGGTGAAATTGAATTTTTAAGTGTTTCCACAATAGATATAAAATGCCATTTTATTTTATATTTTTAATTATATTTAATCAAATGCCATTTGAAAGTCTGTGTTTTGTATGGAATGATTTCTTGTAGTCACAGTAAGTCTAAACTTACTTTCACAGTAAGTCTAAACTTACTTACTTTTCATAGTGAAAAGCTTAGATTCCAGACATAACACACAGCAAATAGGATGAATCTATCTGAACAATATTTGTATGTTTAAAAAGATGATCCTTAAAATATCACATAATGTTTCAGAAAGGATATATTGAACTACTGCTTAAAAATACAATAAACTGCTTATTGGTCCGCTCTATTCTTCTGGGTCTTCGTTTAAGAACATGAAATTCTTGTGTAAGTTATATAAAGATGGAAAAAATGGTTGTGGTTTGATGCAGAAACACTAAATAGTTGAGTTTTATGAATTACAAATCGCAATGCCTTAAATTAAAAAAATAATTTTTAAGTAAATCTAACCTTCATCTTATAAAACAAAGAGGGAGAAAAAAAAATTAACCATTCAACTAGAAGGAAAGCAAAAATTCTTTCAACTAAAGAAATTCACAGTTATCTTTTTAGGGCTTCCAATATTTCATTTTCTTTGAAAAAAGGAAACTATGAAAGGCATTTCATAATTGTTTTAAAACTTACAGTTATAAAAGCATTTAAAGTCCAGTCGCCTAAGACACTGACTTTGTTGGGCTCTATCTAGTGTCATTTCCCCAAATACAATGATTTATTACTAGCATTTTACACCATCTTCTGCTGTATAAAAATAAAGGGTCTCTTAAGATAATTTTATCTTAAACATTCTAACTTAATACTGGAAAAAAAGGGGGACTGGAGAGATAGCAGTAGGGCGTTTGCCTTGCACAGAGCAGACAGATGGTGGTTCGAATCCTGACATCCCACATGGTTTCCTGAGTCTCCCAGGAGCGATTTCTGAGCACAGAGCCAGGAATAACCCATGAGCACCACGAGGTTCAATCCAAAATACCAAAAAAAAAACCAAAAACAACTGAAAAAAGGGTAGAACCAAGGACCTGAAATCAAAGAATCAATTCTCCTGGGGATTCAGTTAAGAAAATAAAATAAAGTCCATCTTCCATTCACAGAAGTATCGTTAATCATAAATTTGATTACAATATTGTGGTTTATGGGAGAAATTTTCATTCTTCTGATATATACCTCTAAAATTTGACCACATAATTAATGAATTTTGTTAATATGTTCACTGCTATTAAAAAAAAGCAGCAGCTTGGGGCTGGAGAGGTGGCGCTAGAGGTAAGGTGTCTGCCTTACAAGTGCTAGCCAAGGAAGGACTACTGTTCGATCCCCCAGTGTCCCATATGGTCCCCCCAAGCCAGGGGCAATTTCTGAGCGCTTAGCCAGGAGTAACCCCTGAGCATTAAATGGGTGTGCCCCCCCCCCCCAAAAAAAATGCAGCAGCTTGAGGCCAGAGCAATAGCGCAGTGGTAGGGCAATTGCCTTAAACACTATTGACCCAGGACGAACCTCGTTTAAATCCTCAGCATCCCATATGGTACCCCATGCCAGGAGCAATCCTAGAGCATCACCGGGTGTGGCCCAAAAAACCAAAAATACAAAAAAATGCAGCAGCTAAATGTAAAAAATATTATTGAAAGTCCAAGTAAATACAGATAAACTGTCATTCAGCAAGACCTCTGAGAAAAAATTTTCAGAATAAGAAGTATGAAGAAATGTAACCTGTTTAGTAATAGAACAGATTAAACATAAATAATATGAAAACATTTACCTGAAGAAAGGTGGAAAGAGTTATATCTGTTAATATTTAACCTGTTTGTATTTATTGTAACAAAATATTTACAAGTACAAATTATAAAGGCAACTTATATTTGAAACATTAAAATTGTTTATTTTTCTGCCTTTGTATCATTACATGAAGTTTGTGGCCCTAAGATTTTCATATTCAGATGAGTGGAAGTCAAAAAATTATAAGTTCAGGAAACAAATTTTAACATTCCTTCAAAGAACCTTCACTTAAAAAAAACCTTTTATACTATAACAAAACTTAAAGGCCTCCTTCAGAAAACCTCATCTAAATGTTAGAAACATTCAGAACTCCCCAGTATTTAGCATTAATCCTTCTTGATACTTGCTTTAAGTCTATTTCCTCTTCTTTTTATTCAGGAAAGATGAAAAACAGCTGTTCAACATTCCCTTTCAGGCTACGTTTTCCTTCCTCATGGAAAGCCCACTGCCCCCAAGAGAGAAAAGTAAATTTGGCAGGTAACTCCAAAACCCAGCTGGACCAGTCCTGTGAATTGGGCCCTACTCATACCTCCTAGAAATATATCATTAAATTGCAAATGCCATTTACCAGAATTTGTAGAACTCTAGACATACATCATATATAGTCTGTCCTTCTTCAACTTTATTGAAACAGCAAAAGATGTAATTCAAAAAGATTAGTTTACAGTCAGATGTATAAAGACAGTAAAGATAGTAGAGTTAAGTTGCTTGCCTTGCTTATGGCCAACCAGATTCAATGTCATCCCTGGAACCTCATCTAGTCCCCTGAGTACCACCAGAAGTGATTCCTGAGCACTGCCCCAAAATAAACAAGAACAAGAAAATTTCAGAATTTTTTTTCTTGGGGCCGGAGCAAAAGCACAGCGGTAAGGCATTTGCCTTGCATGCAGCATACCATATGGTCTGCTGAGCATGCCAGGAGCGATTGCTGAGCTCAGAGCCAGGAGTAATCCCTGAGCACCATCGGGTGTGAACTTTCTCCCCCCAAAGAAAAAGAAGTTTTCTAAAACAAGTATAAGAAAGATGATGTCCCGAAGCCAGACCATCTAGGTCTTCATTACTGTTCTACCCCAGGATTTCTTAAATCTCTTCTACAGGCAACTCCTTTTCACCCAACAAATGCAACACAGTGGGAGCTGCCAAAAAACACCTCAGATTCATTATGCAGTTAATTCATTTTCAATTCATCTTTGGTCACTGTTCATTGAGAACAGTGTTTTTACTTTACTACTGCTTTTACTGTTGCCAAGGTTTTTTTGACCCTCCACATTAAGTCATGTAATCCCTGCAATCCCACAAGGAAACCCAGTTTAGGAAGCTAGGCTCTCTACCATACCTGTCAGATGTTGCAAGTATTTTTTTTTTTTTTTTTTGGTTTTTGGGTCACATCGGCAGCGTTCAAGGGTTACTCCTGGCTCTACACTCAGAAATCACTCCTGGCAGGCTCGGAGACCAGATGGGATACCAGGATTCGAACCACTGTTCCTCTGCCTGCAAGGCAAACGCCTTACCTCCATGCCATCTCTCCAGTCCCATACATCATTTTTAACCTAAAAGCTATCCCTGACTTCTGATGGTTCAACTTAAAGATTTTTCAACTTTAGGGGGCCGGAGAGACAGCATAGTGGTAGGGCATTTGCCTTGCATGTGGCTGATCTAGGAGGGACCCAGTTCAACTCCTGGCACCCATGTGGTCCCCTATCTTGCCAGGGGTGATTTCTGAGTGCAGAGCTAGGAGTAACCCCTGGGCACCACTCGGTGCGGACCAATAACCAATCAATTGATTAATCAATTAATAAATAAAGTTTTAAAAAAGAATTTTCAACTTTACAATACTATGAAAGCAATATACATTAAGTTAAAGGCTAAATTATCTGTTCAGTAAATCAAGTCTATTAAATGCATTTTCAATATTCTCAATTTACTCAAGGTTTTATCAGGACATAACCGATAGAAAATCAAGGCAATTTTTGTTTGATTTTTTAAAATTATTTTTATGTTTTCCTTCCTTTTTCCCTTTCTTTTCTTAAACTAATTTTTATAGTCTCTAGGACTCCTCCTGTTCTTTGCTTGTTTGAATCCACCCCCCTTATTTTTTATTACCTTCAAACAGAACCACATAACTTGAACCATCTTGTTCTGCCTCACAAATAATGGAGGAAATAATGGAGGGAAATAATGGAGGGCACCAAGACCAACTACAACAGAATCGATACCCAATCTACAACAAGCTAGACACAGAAGGGACCACTTATCCTAGCAGCCTAGGGGGGCACACAAGGGAGGATATGAAATGTATGCTGGGAAGAGGGGTGGAGGGGCCGGGAAGGTGGCGCTACAGGTTAGGTGTCTGCCTTGCAAGCGGATGGACCTCGGTTCGATCCCCCGGTGTCCCATATGGTCCCCCCAAGCCAGGGGTGATTTCTGAGCGCATAGCCAGGAGTAACCCCTGAGCGTCAAACGGGTGTGGCCCAAAAACCAAAAAAAAAAAAAAAAAGGGAAGAGGGGTGGAGGGAGAACAACATTGGTGGTAGGAATGTCTCTAATTCAATGTCACCATGTACCTAAAATACTACTGTGAAAGATTTGTAATCCACTTTGGTCAAAATAAAAATTATCAATAAAAAAAAGAAAAAAAGAAAATCAAGGCAGTTTTATCATGCATTTCTTTTCACTGATGAGATTTTCTTGATATTGACTCAGAAATATAAACCCTTTTCAACATTCCAATCTAAACAAAAGTATCAATGTGTAATCTGTTATTTCTCTAAGTGAACAATTGCTACTAGGTTCACAATATTATCTATAGATTATTAAACTTTACACCCAAACATAAAAAAATTAATGTTGCAGCCTCTTACTTTAGGAATTGCTAACAACTATCCTCATTTTTCTTGCAATAGCTAATAGTCTCAAACAGTAAAGCCAGTATATTGCCTGCATACTTAACCAATAAAAATATTATAGACCCACAAGCCTGGTGAGTCTATTTCCTTTACAAATTCTTTTAAGAGTTATGGAATGCGGATTCAACTTTATTGTAGTATAATATCTGCATGCATTAAAGGCCCATTGCTTAGTAGGTAAACTTGTTACCTGAGAATCAACACATACAAATTTTTTTTTTTTTTTTTTTTTGGTTTTTGGGCCACACCCGGCGGTGCTCAGGGGTTACTCCTGGCTGTCTGCTTAGAAATTGCTCCTGGCAGGCACGGGGGACCATATGGGACACCGGGATTCGAACCAAACACCTTTGGTCCTGGATCGGAACACATACAAATTTTAAGCTTAATGCAATCTGTATTTACAATGAATATTTCAAGTGGAAAAACTTAGAATACAGTTATTTTTTAATGGCTAAACTCAGAAGAGATTACTTAAAAAGCCAGAAACAAGGACAAAGCACAGAAAGTTCCCATAGTATGACTGGGATGCAGGTTTCCCCATAACAACTTTATCATTGAATGTGGATCTATCCAATTTTTATTAAAAGGGCATTTAAATTTAATGAATTTGGGGCCGGAGAGATAGCATGGAGGTAGGGCGTTTGCCTTCCATGCAGAAGGATTGTGGTTGGAATCCTGGCATCCCATATGGTCTCTCGTGCCTGCCAGGGTGGGATTTCTGAGTGCAGAGCCAGGAGTAATCCCTGAGCAAAGCTGGGTATGACCCAAAAACAAAATAAATGTAATGAATTTGATTTAATTTAAATTTAATTATTTAAATAATTTAAATGAATATAATTTTATAATGATTGTCCTATTATTTTTCATGCTAACTGGAATAAGTAAGACAATAATAATACAACAAATAATATCCCCCAAAAGGTGGCAAGCAAGCATTCAGAGTTTGTCTACAACAAAGCAGATAGACAAAACAATGAATGTGCCATTTATGTGTCAGAAGAGTTCTTTCCTTATTTGCAGTTATTTTTTAAAACAAAGTTGCAGGACCGGCGAGGTGGCGCTAGAGGTAAGGTGTCTGCCTTGCAAGCACTAGCCAAGGAAGGACCGCGGTTCGATCCCCGGCATCCCATATGGTCCCCCCAAGCCAGGGGCAATTTCTGAGCGCTTAGCCAGGAATAACCCCTGAGCATCAAATGGGTGTGGCCCGAAAACCAAAAACAAAACAAACAAACAAAAAAAAAAAACAAAAAAAAAAAGTTGCACTTACCTAACTGTTAGAATTAGTCCCAATACAAAAAAACAAATCAAGTTCTGCTTATCATTGTGCTTATAGTTTCAATATATTACCGAAGAGGTAAATGATGATAACATTTAGCAAAGTAATGTTAGTGGAAATTCTCAAGGTCTTTTCCAAGATGGAAATCAAGAAACTCGCATTAAAATTCATGAACAGAGGATTGAATAAACTACTAAATTCAAGAAATAAACAGATGGTCTCAGCTATCTTTTCTTCTTATTCCAAGTTAAAAATCAATCCCTTTTCTTTCCTAGCACTCTGCCTCCTGTAGGTTTATATTCTTCTGGGCATCAGAAAGAGAATCTAAAATCCACATTCTCAACAGGCTGGAGCTTGCCTATTCTGGTACAAGTAAGCAACACATTTGGTAAAGTACCCAAAGACCTTGAAGGCAGTTAATGAGAACTGAGCAAGGAGCCTAGGGCCCTGCAGGATTTAGGAAAGTCTCCACAATGAAATTCTTATAAGGCCTGAGAAAAGACAGTGATTCAGATGGAGGAGCAGTGGAAAGGGCTCTGTAAATGGCTAGTTTACAGTCACTTCAGAAGCACAAAGCATGTTAGGGAGCTGACAGTTCATGAGAAGTAGTAGTGAGTAGCCAACAAGATAAAGTATAGACTATATTATAATATGAATTTGGAGGTAGAAAGAAAAAATGGACTAAATATGCAATTTAGGTTCATCTCATGATTAAAGTAGACCTTATTTTCAAGAAATTTCTATATCCACAGCCATCAACGAAAAATAAGACACTTTCAGCCCCCATTTTAGTAGACTAAAATATAAAAATATTATTATTCTCTGAATAAATATTATAAGTACCAATTCAAAATTCAAGTATTTGTGTAGCTGTATCATCCAACAGAGACTTATTTTCTTCAATCCTTCTGCAAATAAATTTTCTTTTTTTTCCTTTGATTTTTGAGTCACACCCCATGATGCTCAGGGGTTACTCCCCTGGCTCTATGCTCAGAAATCATTCCTGGCAGGCTCAGGGACCATATGGGAAGTCTGATCGCACCTAGGTCCGTCCCAGGTCAACCGCGTGCAAAACAAGTGCCCTACCCACTGCATGCTAACACTCCGGCCTCTTAAATGCAAATGAATTTCTGAACAAAAATTTATTTATCTGTAAAGGTCCTTCTTTATCCAAACTACAATACTTTATTTCTCTTTCCAGCTGATTCTTTTCTACAAGACTTCTTTACCAATAGCAACCAAACCATTCCTTCATACATAATTAAAAATTGTATATCACTAAAGTTAAACATCAAAATTTGGGTTACAATTTTTTATTATTCTCTACCGAAAGTTCTTCAAAGTATTAAAGAACAATAGTTTTCATTAAAATATTATCTATTTATGGGAAACTTAACTTTTAAAGTTAATTTCTGATTAGAATTGGGCATTAGAGGAGCCAGAGAGGTAAGGCACTCACTTTGTCTATGGCAGGCCCAGGTTCAATCCCAGGCACCACATATGGTACCTGGGCACAACCAGGAGTAATCCCTTAGCAGAGTCAGGAGTAAGCCCTGACCACTGCTGGCTGTGGCCCTTCTGTAATGCTCCCCATCAAAATAAAGAAAAGAAAAAGAAAAAGAGGGAGAAAGAATCGGTCATTAGATTTGGCAAGACTTAATTCTTTTTATTCTTTTATTTCTAAGTATTCTTTTATTTCTAAGTATTGCTATACCAAATGAAAAAATTAATTAGTGCCTCTTGGATCTGAGATTTTAATCTATACCCCGTTCTGCCATTAATTCATCATATGAATTATATGAAAAAATAATTTACCTTTGCAGTGTATTCTGAACTAATTTCCATCTTGGAGACTGAACTTAGGTTTAGATAAATTTATTATGGCATCCTAATATCTACTGGTATTTTGATGACCCCGAAAGAGTTTTTTTTTAAACATATTATTACACAGGAAGATAAAATAACCAAGGTAAGAAAATCCTACAATATTCATTATAGTAGTAAGAACAGTCCTGAGCCCTGCTTAGATATTTTCAGAAGTATTGCCGTTATGAAATCACTGCCTTATATCCACTACTCTCAGAATAAAAAAGACTCATCCTCCCTGCACTATAAAAGGTCTAATGAGAAATTATACCTTTTTATATAATAAATATTTAATAATGTAATAATGAAATTGCCCCTTCTAGAGGCTGTATCTTCTCTAAGGTCTGAAACAAAGCCATCTCAGGATAAGTATTTCTCTCTTGTTTTGGTTTTAGTTTTGGTTTGGGGGCCATAGCTATCTATGCTCAGGCCTGACTGCTGGTCCTGAGTTCAGAGATCACTCCTGGTGGTACCCAACAAGCCATATGTAATGCTGGGGATCATAACTGAATTGGCAGTGTACAATATAAGTGCCTACTTCTGTATTAGCTCTCCGACCCCACGTACTTCTCTTTTAAAAAATATTTATTATATCAATTTTTGTTCGCTTCTGAAACCTACTCTTACTTCCTTTTACAGTATCATTTACTCACTCCTTTCTTTTTCTTTCCAGATGCTACACTTTCTTGAAAATTTTCACTCTGCTAGACCAAACTGGGCATATTCCTGTCAGCATTCTACTTAATGGTATATATTTTCTTAGATACACATCATAGTATTTTTACTCTTACAGTCAAAAAAAAAAATAAACCTTTTCCTAGTTATGAAGGATATTTCTTTTGATTGGGAAGGAATTTTAAAAGATCAAGAATATTTGCTATTTTTACACAAATATACTAATAGCTGTGATATTTAATCTATGCTACTCCTTTACTAGTTTTCTTTGTCTCACTTGAAATCTAATATATTGAAACAGAATGCCTAAATTTTATCTTCCTCTATTCCTTTTCAAAAGTTTGTTCAAATCATCATCTATTTGAATTATGTAACTTTTTTCATACTACAGCATGATCCAAGGCAAGCAGAAATGAAGACTAAAACATTCTATCACAAATAAAATTTCAAGGAACAGGGTCCATGTCTTGCACTTAGCCTATGAGGTTCGATCCCCAGCATCCTATACGGTTCCCTGTGCTTACCAGGAGTAAACCCTCAGCACAGAGCTAGAAATAAGCTCTGAGCACCACAAAGTCTAGCTGGTCCAAATGAAATAAAATAAGTTTCAGATTTGTAAATATTCTGTCTAATTTATGAATATTTTTCATCTATGATCTCAAATCACTCAGCGATAAATGCTTCTTTGTATAACTAGGCACTACAATAATATGGAACACAGCCGTGAAAAACTTTATCTCAAGGAAGGATGTCCTCCAGGCCCTTTCAAGACAGAATATTTAGACTGGATAATTAGCAAACCTCATTAAAAATCCTTATCAACTAATTTGTGAACTAATTTTATAAATACTTAACTGACACAAATGTCTTAACTCACTTTCTCTTACAGCCAGGCACCTAACCTCTGAGTTACAACCTCCAACTAGAAGACCGAAGGAAACTATGTGACAAAGGCCTATACTGTATTTGATGGCAAATCTCCCACTTTGTTCAAGTTAATTCTTTTGCTTATTTATTTTGAGAATTTCCTTTTTACTTGATGGCTATGCTATTGATGTCTACTACCCTGAAGGCAGATATGCGCACTGCATACCCACTGGTCTTAAACTAAGTATGACGAAACATATGTTAGCATTATATGCCTATCAATGAAAAATCCTACTTCTTGAGTTCAGGCTTCCCATTCCTACTCTTTATGTTTTACCCTTTCTAGATTAGCAGTTCCAGGGAAGCAAAGCAGTTTCTTACTTACCTCTCTCTGCATGCAATTAACCAGCACAATCTTGTGCTTTTTACTGAACCCACACAAGGGAGTCACTAAGTAACATAGTTATCAAAATCAATCTACAATTTTGTCTATTTTACTTAATCACATCTTACCTAATCACTTCATACAGGATTTTTGTTTGGGTTTTTTGATGGTGTTAGGATTTGGGGGCTAGGACACACCTAGTAGTGCTTAGTGCTTATTCCTGGCTCTGTGCTCGGGATCATATGTTGTACTCAAGATGGAACCGCGGTTAGTTGCATGAGAGGCAACCAGTGTATTATCTCTTCCTCTCCTTTTGTTTGGTTTTATGTTTTTTCCTTTGAGGGGTGCTCCTCATGTGTAATGGCCCCCAAATCCCTATTTCCACCCAGGGAAGGCAGATCTGGAGCAAGGGTTGCTGCAGGAAAGAATCCAAACAAAGCAAAGAGTGAAATACATGTGGCAATCTGTCTCGTCGTCAAGGGAGAGAGAGAGAGAGAGAGAGAGAGAGAGAGAGAGAGAGAGAGAGAGAGAGAGAGAGAGAGAGAGAGAGAGAGAGAGAGACCCCTAGCAGAACTGTAGTTTTCGTTGAGTACAGAGATCACCCCCAGGTGGAGGAGTAATGACCAAGGCCTATCTGAGTCAGTCCTACTCAGGTTTGCTTGAGACATGTAAAATATGGCAAAACAAGGATGATCTTTGTTTTGGGGTAAAACCAAATTGTAAGTTATATACCAACACCCATGGGTGAAGGGGCTATTAAAGCTAAACCCATTGTTGTATGCCTATGTATGTAGTATCAGGTTCTAGGGATCAAACTCCAGGCCTCTTGTGTGTCATGCATACACTCTAGTCCTTTGAGCTATTTTCAAGGCCTCAAATGGAATTTAAATTGATATGAAGAGCTTTCATAGGAAGTACACGATAGGAAGATGCGTAGAAAATCCTGTATAGGGGGCTGGAGAGATAGCATGGAGGTAAGGCGTTTGCCTTTCATGCAGGAGGTCATCGGTTCGAATCCCGGCGCCCCATATGGTCCCCTGTGCCTGCCAGGAGCAATTTCTGAGCCTGGAGCCAGGAATAACCCCTGAGCACTGCCAGGTGTGACCCAAAAAACCAAAAAAAAAAAAGAAAAGAAAATCCTGTATATTTTTCTTCCTGGGCATTACAAACATTTTGGACTTCCCTTTTCGTTGCATTGTCTGGATGGATACTCAACACAAACTTGTAAATCAATAATGATTTTCATGAAGGTCATCAATTTAGAAATCACCCCGAAAGAAAGGAAGTTCTGGAAAAGTTAAATTCTAACTTTTGGGGTGGAGTGGATGGGGGGAACAGTTATAAAAACAGTTTTGAAACTCTGCAAGTGAAAATGCCCATTTTAAACGGAATGTAACCAATGTGAAGCCATGACGTTCTAACCCAGGCAATAATGGAAAAATAAATAAATAAATAACCAACTTTTTAAATAAAGTCACTACACTCACATTCCCAGCTATGAAAAGTGGTCTGACTGAAGGAATTTAAGGTCATTGAGCTTTACCAAGGGCTTTCAGGTTAGGTCTCAACTGTCCATAGCCGCCTCCTAAAAACTAGGCTGTTGCCCTGAAGAAGCGCTGAAATGGCCCAAACTTCTAGATTCCCCAACTTCTGCAGATTGCATCCTGCACCAGGTGGCAGAGCTCACTGCGCTCCCCAGCCAAAGTGTGCGCCCCGCACCCCAAGTCTCTCCAGCGGAGTATGCCTGGAGGGACGTCTGCCCACACTTTTTCTCCAGAACCGGCCGCGCTGGAATGTCGTGTCGGGGTGGGGGAGACTAGGAATGTGCAGCCCCAACCTCCGTGGACACGGGGGGCGCGCGACCACCAAAAGCGGCTCCGACACTACGGGAATCCAAGGGGCGCAAAAGGTTTGGCCATTCAGCCAGCCTGGTACGGAGAGGCCAGAGCCCTCACGAACAGAGAAGGTTCTTGCGGGGCGATAGAAGCCTCCAGCCCCCCCCGAGACAACTCCATTGCGGGGGTAAAAAAGAAAAAAAAAAAAAAACTCCCTCGAGCTCCGGCCAGAAAGTTGCGGCGCGCACGCGGAGTCCAGAGCCCGGAGCCCGGAGCCGACTCTCCGTCCACGCCCGCCCGCCCGCCCGCCACGCGCGCACCCCGCGGCTCACCGCTCTCCCCCGAAGCTGGGTGCTCTTGGGCGTCGCCTCCCCAACCACGCACGGCTCTGGAGCCCCAGCTCCGCTTTCCGGCCTTCACTCCGGGGCGCCCGGGCACCCCGGCGCGCTCGCTGCAACGGTGCCGTGGGCGCCGCGCCCCGCCGGGATGCGCCCTGGAGCCTCGGCCGGCGAGACTGGGAGCCCGGCGGGCTGGCAGGCGGAGTGTGGGCGCCAAGGGAGGAGGCGCGACGCGGCGGCGCGGAGGTTCCGTGGGAGGGAGGAGGAAGCCAAGCCGCAACGTCACCAGGGCCCGCGAAGATGAGGAAGGGTCGCAGAGGATCCCCCACTTCTCTGCTGGATCCCGACGCTTTTTCCTCGCCACTCCCGGCAATGCGGATCGAGGCGCGTGGAAAACCTCCAGTCTCCTCGGGCCCTGATTTGATTCCAGGCACCCCTCGATCCTCCCGGGCCTCCTCGGGCTCCAACTTGGGCTCTAGTTTCTGGTGACCCAAACGCGTTGGGTTCCACTCTGGGATTGCCTCCCCCACCCCCTTCCCCAAAAGATCCTTTGGGAGGCCCAGGGGGAGGAGCTGATGTTTGGGGTGTAGCCCAAGGAGAGAGGGAAAGTGGAGAACCTTCTGTCTGGGGCTGGGGCTCCGCTCCCTAGCCTGCTCCCAAATCCTTGCTCCTCCTTTCCTCTGCAAGTCTAGTTTGCAAAGAAGCCTTCTTTGGGGGAAAGCCCAAAGTCATCTACTTGGCAGCACTTTTCTCCTTAGCGCTATGAAAGAAAGACACTCAATCCCAAAGAGTGAGCAGGGCAATGGAATGGATAGAAATCATCCACGGTAAAGAAAAAGTCAGAAACAGGACTTTTGACTTTTGACTCTCTCTCTCTCTCTCTCTCTCTCTCTCTCTCTCTCTCTCTCTCTCTCTCTCTCTCTCTCTCTCTCTCTCTCTCTCTCTCTCTCTCTCCCTCTCTCTCCCTCTCTCTCCCTCTTTCTCTCTCCCTCTCTCTCCCCCTCCCTCCCTCCCCCTCTCTCTCTCACACACACACAAACACACACACACACACACACACACACAAGGAAACACACATATACACTCCTGAGAATGTTACCTTAATAGTACTGCAATTTTCGTGGTCAGAATCCCCTTAGAGAAGTCTCCTCGTCAAGTGTCAAGTAATCATAGAACACTGTGCACAGGGGCCTCATAGAGGCAGCAGATATGTAGATGGCCATCGCCTCAGGATTAAGTTCTCCCTCCCAGATAGCCTGTTATTAACCTACGAGAGCTAGGAGTATATAGAAGGAACAGCCTTTCATTAGAATTGAGACATGTTTAACCTGTAGCAATGCTTTTTCTTCATGATTATTTTAAAGTGCTTCTGAGTTCTGAACGCTGAGTACATGAAACTATCAATAATATCAAACAAGTAGCAAATCATGGGGCCTCTATTAGAGTTGGAAAACTAAAGGGATTTAAGTTCTGAAGGAATACTTTTATCATTTTCCTTATCCTCAGAAAATTCATAGATCTACAGCAGGGTGTCAATAAGAAATTAGAATAAAATATTTTAAGTGTATGTTTTCTTTTATTATCTCTTTCATAAATTTCTTTGAAAAGAATGTTCCTTCAAATTGGTCAAAATGTGACCTTTTTTTTTTTTCGTTTTTTAAATGTTCTTCAGGTAAGGTTCCAAAATCGTTAACTTCCAGATGTTGTAAGGTGAAAGAGGAAAGCATTTTAGAATTCAAAACCAACTTTTAATATCAACTTTAATATCGTTTAAAATTTTATTTTACAGTTTACTATTGAGACTTTTAACTATTCAAAGCCTTAGTTTTCTCATCTAAATTATTCAGATATAAGACCCCACTGAACAATTATAGAGGGGTTACAATGAAAAGGGCAAACATTCCAGAACACATCAGACACTGTGCTAATGGATTTTATATGTATCAATTCAGTTAGTTATTAGGTTAAATTGTGAATGTGCCTGGCATACTATATGTATCTCATAGGTATTAAAATACTCTTAGTTTTTACAACTCATAAGAGATCTCTGAAAAAGCATCTATTTTGATCTATGTTACCTCACAGAAAGTAGTTGTCTTGCTTGGCAATTCTCCAATTAGCAGAACCTGAAGCATCAGCTGGAAAACTTTAATAAAATAGTTTTTAAAAGAATATCATGCCAGATCAATAAACCCCAATCTCTGAGATTAGAATTTAAGTTATCTAGCAGACTAAAACCTCTTCTCAGGTGATCACTAGCATTCTTCAGAAGAATGTCATTTGCTTCCATTCAAACCCCAATTTTGTCTATAATTACCTGGGTATTTACATCTGGATAACATGCACTTTTTACAGAGTCAAGGTCACCATACAGTAGACTTTAAAGATCTGTCATTTTGCCTTGTTCATCTACTCTTAATTCTACAGCCAATGACTTCACTTTGCCTTTGTACCTACAAATTTCATCAGCTTTCCTCAATCTTTCTTGAAAGCTCTTGAAATGAGACTTTTCCATTATTTCTCTGAAAGCCTTATTACCCTAAGCAATGAATTTAGTTTATCCATATAATAGAGTAAAATTATGTTTACTAGATTTGTTCTAATTATAGCATTTCCCCATGTAAATTGTATAGCAGAAATAGTCCCAGTGACTACTGTATTACAGTCTACTAAAACTCTAAAGTATTCTGCTTTATTTTCACAACTGCAGCAAAATAAACCTTTCTAATCTACACTCATTATCGACCTTTGATTAGCATGGGATTCTACTGCGCTTTATTGGATATGTTAAAGTAGTCCTCCTGCGTAAGCTCATTGATGAGTTCAGTATTACTGATGTGGTTGAGTAATTCTGCCTTCCAATTACCTCTCTAGCTTCTGCAACTTGTGCATATGTGTGTATGTGACATTTCTGTCATTCAAGATCTCATTTTAGGCACCTTTCATTACCATATTACTTCATGTCAGCATGCTGCTAAGTGAATAGTCTCATTATTAAAGGTCTCACATATTATTCATATCTATTTATCTATCTAGCTATAAAACAGTCAAGAGCGGTTACATTTTAGAAAGCAAGACTACTTTCTAACAAGTGCTTTATAATTTGGTAATCCTTATGACAGAAGGTTGGATAGTGCCTTGGATCTGTCTCTTTTGTCATGATCAAACTTCTTCCCAAAAATGCAGTTAAAGAATCATGCTCAGAAGTTACTAAAGACAGGAACATGGCACAGGAATAAGATGCAGGTTAGTTCTGATATGCAGACAAAGTTAGAACTATTGATCATTAACAGTGATTCTAAACTTTTGTTGCATATTAAAAAGTCTGAAATTTTTGAACTTCTGATGGACAGGTACCTGTACCAATCAAAATACATAATGACTAGAATATTTAAAATCCCATAGTTCCAAGTTATAGAAAGGTAGCGAACCACTATTTTTCCAGTGTTGTATTTCACATTTCTGCTGCCTAAATATAATAATTAATTCCAATAAAGTATTTAATAGTTTTGGGGGGCTTTTTCTTCCACAAATAAAATTATCTTTATCAAGCAAAGAGAATCTTTTTTTAGCTCTTATTTTATTATTTTATTTGTTTTATTGTGACCAAAGTGCATTACAAATCTTTCACTGCATCATTTATGCTACATAGTGAAAATGAATAAGGGGCATTCCCACCACCAGTGCTGTCCTCCCTCCACCCCTGTTCCCAGTATGTATCCTATATCTCCCTCTGTTACCCCCCAGAATGCTAGTGCAACTGGTCTCCACTTTACAGCTTGTTGTAGATTGAGCATCCATTCCACTGTCATTGAAGATAAAAAGGATAAGAAAAAAAGGGAGAAAAAAATTTGGTAACAACTACCAAATAAAGAATGAGAGGAGAAAGATGAAAGAAAAAAGAAAAAGTGCACCCGGCAAATAAAAATAAAAATAAAACACCAAATAATAACCACAAGAGTGAAAAAGAAAGAGAAAAGTGGAAGAAAAAAGAGAAGGAAAATAAAGTCAAAAACTAACAAATCAAACCAAAACAAGAAAAAGTAGGGGTGCTGGAGTGGCAGGGTTTGGTGTTCCCCCACTTTTTTTTTTTTTTGCATAGGCACAGTAAGCATTGGGGAAGAAAGGGAATTCCCGTGGCCTGAGAGATTCAGGGTTTCTCCATCCTTGAAGCATATCATCAGGAGATCAACCCCTGGCTCCATATGTACTCATTACCCCATCCCAAAGGCTTTTTTGTGGTGCCAGAAAATTTTCCTCTCAGTTGTGTGTGAGAAAATCAAGTCACTGTAGCTAGCGATCTCGGTATAAGCAACGGGAATCTTAATTACTTTACATTTATAGTGCCATTTATTTCTTTTAAAGTAGGCTATATTTTAACTGAACTTTATTTGCAGAAAAGAAGATAACAGCATGGCTGTGAGAAAGAAATGACTGGTAACCACCAACATTAGCAGCATCAACTGCAGGGAGTGTTGGGGATCTTGCCCAGCCAAGAGCATGACCATTCCATGGCCAAACATTTTTTCTATTCAAGGAACCCCACCATAACACATAAAAAACCCTCCATACTACAAATGTCACATATAACAACTTATAGCCCCATCACCCTTGGTGAATGAAGATGGTAGCTCTGAAGATTAAATTAACATCAGCCTCTTATATAGTCTCAATGATCAGGAATTTAGAGAAGAAATGTGGAGGATGTTCCAAGAACTTAATGAACTGGGCTGGAGGAAGTGATACTCAGCGTCAGGGATAAACAGCAGTTAAGGAACCTTACAGACTCAAAAACCAACCTTAAAAGAAGTACTGAAGGGTATACTTTAAGAAAAGACAAACACTCCGAACTTCTACAAAATGATGGCACAAAATCTAAATAAATTTCTCTCACTCTCAACATCAATGGATAAATGCACCAGTTAAGAGACACAGAGTGGAAAAATGGATCAGAAAATGGAATACAGCATTTTGCTACCTGCAAGAAGCACATGTGAATAGTTAAAGCAAACACAGATTTAAAGTCAAAAGTAGGAAGAAAATCCTTTAAGCAGATAACTCTCTAAAAAGACTGGAGTGGCCATACTAATATCAGGTGACTTAGACTTCAGGTTTAAAATGGATATAAGAGACATAGAGGAATCTTTCTTAATAATTAAGGGATATGTCTACCAGGAAGAAATTGTACACCTATACATACATACATTCAATGAGGGGCCAGAAAATTACTTTAAAATGCTGTTAATGTTAATAGACTTGAAGACATCAATAGCAATACAGTCATTGTTGGAGACTTCAACACAGCTCTGATACCTCTTGATAAATCAACTGGGCTAAAACTCTAAAAGGATATACTGGCTTTGAATGAAAAAATAGAAGATAGAGGCCTAGTAGACATATATTGGTTTTTATACCCCCCAAAAAGCTAAATACACATTCCTCTCCAGTGCACATAAGACATTCTCAAAGATAGACCAAATGCTAAAACATAATACATACCTCCATAAAATCTTGAGGGTAGAAATTACATCAACTATGGTCTTAGACCATGTTGCACTGAAAATATAAGTGAATTACAAACACCATAGAAAAAAAACTTTAGCACCTGTAAATTAAAGAGTTCATTACTTAACAAACAGTGGATCAGAGAGGAAATCAAAAGATTCCTGGAAACAAATAAGATGAAGACAGGAATTATCAGAATTTGTGGGACACAGCAAAATGGTACTAAGAGAAAGATTTATAACTTTGCAAGCATTCATTAGGAAGGAATAATGGCCAACATACATAAGTTAGTAGCAAAACATAAAGAATTGGAAAATGACCAACAAAATGAACTAAAAGAAGGCAGGATAAAGGAAATAATACAATTTAGAGCAGAAATTAATGAAATGCATACCCCAAAACCAAACCAAAATATCAATGAAAGCAAGAATTGTTTCTTTCAAAAACTGAACACGATCAATAAACCATTGTTAAACTAAGACCTGTAAACCATAGCAAGACTCACAAAGAGAAAGAGAAGCAACAAATCAAATAAGAAAGGGAGATGTCACAATAGATGCTATAGAAATTCAAATGGTTATCACAGATTACTTTGAAAATTTTAATGCCACAAGAGAGCCTAGAAGTAATGAATAGATTCTCAGAATGCTATAACCTCCCAAGGTTGAACCAAGTTGACATGGATTCATGTGAATATGCCTATCACTTTTGAGGAAATTGAAATGGCAATGAAAATACCAAGCCCAGATGGATTCACAGTGAATTCTATCAAACTTTACAGGATCTACTGCCAATACATTTCAGCCTCTTCCAGGAAATTGAAGAAACAGAAATACTCCCAAATAGTTTCTATGAAGATAATACCATCCTGATACCAAAAGCAGACAGAGATGCCACAAAAAAAGAGAACTACAGGCCAATATCTTTGATGAACACAGATGCAAAGATCCTCAACAAAATTCTAGCAAATAGAATCCAACAGCTCATCAAGAGTCCAACAGCTCATCATGACCAAGCAGAATTCATTTCAAAAATACAAGTTTAACATATGCAAGTCAATCAACATAATATACCATATCAAAAAAGTAAAAGTAAATTCATAAAATCATATTAATAGATGCAGAGAAAGCATTTTCTAAGGTCCAATATTAATTCATGATAAAAATTCTCAATAAAATGGTAATGGAATTTTCAGTATAGTCAAGACCATTTACCACAAGCTTATTTACCACAAGTTATTGATCTTCATAACATATTTTGGTTTGTTTTAGGGCCACATTAGACAATGCTCAGGCATTATTTCTGGCTCTGCACTCAAGAGTGACTCCTGGTAGGCTATGGACATATGGGATGACAGGGATCCAACCAGGTCAGTTGTATGCAAGGCAAGCTCCCTACTACTATGTTATCACTCCAGCTCCATACAATTGAGAGTTTTTAAGACATTTAAAAAAATGTTCAATTTTAGGACCTGACAGATAGGACACTTACCCTGTAATAACCAAACTAGGTTCAATCCCTGACATCTCATATGCCCCCAAGTATCACCAGAAGTAATTCCTGAGTGCAGAGCCAGGAGTAACCACTGACCACCAAACTGGTAAGGCACAAAAACAAACATAAATCTTTAATTTAATCTTTTTTTTGGGGGGGTCACACCCAAAAATGCTCAGGGGTTACTCTTGGATCTGTGCTCAGAAGTCACTCCTGTGGACGGCTTGGGGGACCATATGATATGCCGGATTTCTAACTGGGGTTCATTCTGTGTTGGCCACGTGCAAGGCAAATGCCTTACCGCTGTGCTACTGCTCTGGCCCCCAATTTAATCTTTTTATTGACTGAGTCAGTTTTTTAAGTTTTCTGCTGTTGTACCAGATATCATATTATACAATGTATAGTATAATATTATATACAGGCATATAAAATGTTATCAGTGTTTCATTTTATACTGGTCAAATTAATATTACAATCTGAAACCAGGCACATATATCAATATATGTATTTACATATGTATATGTAGATATATATGATCCATCATCAAGTATGTTACAACAAATAGAACATACAGGTTATGACATAGACATACAAATAAAATATAACAAGACTATATAAAAGTCTTAGGCCAGAACTTATTGGAAAAGTCAATTAAAGTGAATTCTCCTAAATGAAATACCAGAAGTGGTACCCAAGAGGATATTATTTTTCTTTCCTATAAAGCTCAATCATCAATAGCATACATAATATCAGGCAAATCACTGTTGCCAAGTCTCAGTGTCCTTAGTTAGAAAATAAAAAAAATACCTAGATCATTGGTTTTTAATTCTGATTACACATTAGAATCACTTCTCATAATATGTTAAAATAATGACGAACAGTGTTAGCCTTAGATAAATTTAGAATTTCTGGAGGATATGACCTAGTGGTATTCAAAACACATAAACCACCTCCGTCAGCAGTTCTCAATTCAACTACCATAACTAAATACTGGCAGACATAGCAGAAATTTATTTACTTTCAGTTATGCAAAGGATTAAGTCCAAATTCACAAAATATTTTATAAAAAGCTTTTCCGGGGCCGGAGCAATAGCTCAGCCGTCGGGTGTTTACCTTACACGCTCCTGACCCAGGAAGGACATCAGTACAATCCCCAGAGTCTGATATGGTCCCCCAAGTCAGGAGCTATTTCTGAGCGCATAGCCAGGAGTAACCCCTGAGCATCATCGGGTGTAGCCCAAAAACAAAACAAAACAAAACAAAACACAAAAAACTTTTTACCATCTTTCTGTGTCTTTATCTTTTCTTATCGGGCTACTAGTCCTATTAAATTATGATCCTATCCTTAAGACTTCATGTAACATTACCTCCTAAAAGCTTTACCCCAGAGAGGTGTATCTGCTTCTCCCTGGTGTTTGAGGAACGGGCATGAATCCACAGTGCCACCCCAGTATCCCGTGATGGTCACAGTCCCCATCTCATTTGTCCCCTGATGAAAGATCAAGATCAACAAAGATTTATCCATGACCAGGGTTATGAACTTCCTCCTCCCACACTTTAGCTAAGGAGACTGGGACAGTGTGATTTTTCAGTGATTTCCGACAATGTTAGTTCCCCCCTTTTAGTTGGGAGACAATAATCACCAATCCAGGAATTCTCAATAAATTTTTATTACTTAAAAAATTAAAAGCTTTCGGTGGTACCCAGCGAGGGATCCATACTGCTTTGTTCTCGATTCTCATCGTGACTTAAAGGGAAATTTCACAATATCCGAAGCCCTCGATGTCCTGCAAATGAGCGAGGAGGATGTCCTCAAATTCCTTACCCTGGGCACCCACTTAGGTGGCACTGACCTGGACTTCCAGATCGAGCAATCCATTTACAAGAGGAACAATGACGGCATCTACATCATAAATTTGAATAGAACCTAGGAGAAGCTTCTGCTGGCAGCTCATGCCATTGTTGCCATTGAAAACCCAATTGATGTCAGTCTGATCTCATCCAGGTATACTGGCCTGGGAGCTGTGCCAAAGTTGGCTGCTGCTACTGGAGCCTCTCCGGCGGCTGGCCAATACACGCCTGGAAATTTCACTAATCAAATCCAGGCAGCTTTCTGGGTGCCGAGACTTTTGGTGGTTACTGATCCCAGGGCCGACCACCAGCCCCTCACAGAGGCATCTTATATTAATTTGCCTACAATTGCTGTGTAACACACTCTCCTCTGCGCTATGTGAATATTGCCATCACTTGTAACAACAATGGAGTTCACTCCATGGGTCTCATGTGGTAGATGCTGGCCCAGGAAGTTCTGAGAATGCAAAGCACCATCTCCTGTGCACACCCATGGGAGGTCATGCCCGATTTCAACTTCTTGAGAAATCCTGAGGAGGTTGAACAGGAAGAGCAGGTTGGTGCTGAGAAGGCTGTGACCAAGGAGGAGTTTCAAGGCGAATGCTTTGCTCCAGCTTCTGAATTCATTGCCTGAGGTTCCAGTCTTGTCTGAAGGGGTGCCGGTGCCCTCAGTGCTGATTCAGCAGTTCTCTACAGAAGATTGGAGCTCTCAACCTGTCACAGAAGACTGGTCTGCAGCTCCACTGCTCAGGCCACTGAATGGGTAGGAACCACCACTGAATGGTCGGTCTTAAGCTGTTTTTTCTAGACTGAAATAGGAATGGAAATCAGGTTGATGGAAAATAAGTGAATTTCTTAAAAAATAAAAAGTTTGATCTTCAAATAATAAACACATGGTGGGGGAGGGGTGGTTTAGGACTGTAACATGAATTGAGGCTAAGGTACACAATATGAATCGTGACTCTTGAGATTTTGATATATTTCAGGCTCACAATATCAGACCTATTGGGTTATATTTAGTAAGCAGGAATTTTGAACTCATGATCTAACAAACTTTAAAGGCAATTGTACGACTATATAAAAGTCAATTTGGAGATCACTGGTCAACCCTAAGATTAAGATCGTTTAATCTAAATATGAGGCTGCATATTTGACCCAGAGATATTTCAGGCTCACAATATCAGACCTATTGGGTTATATTTAGTAAGCAGGAATTTTGAACTCATGATCTAACAAACTTTAAAGGCAATTGTACGACTATATAAAAGTCAATTTGGAGATCACTGGTCAACCCTAAGATTAAGATCGTTTAATCTAAATATGAGGCTGCATATTTGACCCAGAGAAAACTTAAGCCATTGGGCCAAATAACAAAAATTTGAACATAAGTATTACAGGCTGCTAACAAAGTTTTAGATTAATTCATTAAACCAGAGAAACTCTTTAGGAGATCTTCAAGTAATTTTTCCAGTTTTAAAATAGTATGTATTTTAATATAAAGACATAAATATATATAGTAGACATGATCAAGATAGTATCTTTCTATTTTATAGCTTTAGATATAACATACATTTCTTACTCTTTTCATTACTCACTTCATAGCCTATGTTACACAGGAACTTATTTTTGGGGAAATGCTCTTTGGTTAATATTGTTGATATAAACATATATGTGCTTTTTTGTTTGTTTAGGGGGTCATATCCAGCTTTGCTTAGGGGTTATGCTTGGCTCAGCACTCAGGAATAACTCCTGTCAGTGCTCAGGGAACCATTTGGGAAGCCAGAGATTGATGAAGGGTCAGGTCAGCTGTGTGCAAGGCAAGTGCCTTACCCGCTGTACTATCTCTCCACCCCCTGTCCTTTTTTATTATTCATAAAATTCAAAAGTTTATTTGACAATGTCTTTTTACTATATAAAAATAAGTGTGGGCTCCATGACATTGAGACTAAAGGCATCTTCAAGGAGGAAACTGCACTTTCCAAACAAGTGGAAGCAGAGATCAACAGATGGGAATACATTAAACTGAGAAGCTTCTGCACCTCAAAAGAAATAGTGCCCAGGATACAAGAGTCACCCACCGAGTGGGAGAAACTATTCACCAAGCACCCATCAGATAAGGGGCTAATATCCAAAATATACAGGGCACTGACAGAACTTTACAAGAAAAAAAATCTAATCCCATCAAAAAATGGGGAGAAGAAATGAACAGACACTTTGATAAAAAAGAAATACAAATGGCCAAAAGGCACATGAAAAAATGCTCCTCATCACTAATCATCAGGGAGATGCAAATCAAAACAACAACGAGATACCATCTCACACCACAGAGATTGTCATACATCACAAAGAATGAGAACAATCAGTGCTGGCGGGGATGTGGAGAGACAGGAACTCTTATCCACTGTTGGTGGGAATGCCGTCTAGTCCAAATCTATGGAAAGCAATATGGAGATTCCTCCAAAATTTGAAAATTGAGCTCCCATTCAACCCAGCTATTCCACTCCTAGGGATATACCCTAAGAACACAAGAATACAATGCAAAAACCCCTTCCTCACACCTATATTTATTGCAGCACTATTCACAATAGCCAGGCTCTGGAAACAACCAAGATGCCCTTCAACAGGGCAACAGAAACTGTGGTACATATACACAATGGAATATTATGCAGCCATGAGAAGAGATGAAGTCATGAAATTTTCCTATACATGGATGTACATGGAATCTATCATGCTGAGTGAAATAAGTCAGAGGGAGAGAGAGACACACACACAGAGAATAGTCTCACTCATCTATGGGTTTTAAGAAAAATAAAAGTCATTTTTGCAACAATTCTCAGAGACAATGAGAGGAGGGCTGGAACTTCTAGCTCACTTCATGAAGCTCAACACAAAGAGTGGTGAGTGCAGTTATAGAAATAGCTACACAGAGAACTACCATAATCATGTGAATGAATGAGGGAACTGGAAAGCCTGTCTGGAGTACAGGTGGGGGTGGGGTGGGATGGAGGGAGATTTGGGACATTGGTGGTGGGAATGTTGCACTGGTGAAGGGGGTGTTCTTTACATGACTGAAACCTAATCACAATCATATATGTAATCAAGATGTTTAAATAAAGAAAAGAAAAAAGAAAAAAATAAGTGTGGGGCAGGTGAGGTAGCACAAGAGGTAAGGTGTCTGCCTGCAAGCGCTAGCCAAGAAAGGACCTCGGTTCGATCCCCTGGTGTCCCATATGGTCCCCCAAAGCCAGGGGCAATTTCTGAGCATTTAGCCAGAAGTAACCCCTGAGCATCAAATGGGTGTGGCCCAAAAAAAACAAACAAAATATAAGTGAGGATTTGAACTGTAGTCATATGCTTATATATTAATTTATAATAATCATAACATTTAGAGCTTTGTAAAGTCTTATTTGTTAGTTATATAGGAGTGGTGTTGGGCCATACCTGAGGGTCTTCGGTGTTTACTCCTGGCTCTGCCCTCAGGATCACTTTTCTCTGGTCCTTGGGTAACCATATGGGATGCCAAAGATTGAATCTGGGTCATTCACATACCAGGCAAGTGTCCTACCCATTGTACTATTACTTCAGGTACTCTAAGTTTTAATACTAAAAATTAAATATTCAGCCAAATATTGTTGGTATTAATATTTTCTTCTTCTGTGTTTTCCAGTCACTCCCAACAGTGCTCAAGGACTGTTTCTGTATGCAAACAAACAAACAAAAACAAAATACCTGCCACACACACCTTTTTTATTTAATTGGATGTTTTTAATCTCTTAGCTTTTAAATTGGGGCTCCCACCTTTTTCATAGACCCTTGGGACACGAATTACTTTATTTTACCATATATTCCCACATTTTATTTTTATAAAACTAAGAAAAAAGGATCAAAGATCCTTTGATTGGCCAGGGGCCAAGAGGTCTCAGATAATTGGCAAAGAAGTAATTAAGCACAGAACTCAAGATCCAAGCCAAAGTCAACAATAATAGAATCATGGGACTGAAACTGTAACAATCTAAACTTAAGGGGGCCTGTTATAGTGGCAGGCCTGGAGGCAAAGGATGGGTGGACTCTAGAGTGCTAGTGGAGGGATATTGACACTGGTGGTGGGAAGGGCCCTGACTGATTGTATAATCTCAAATTCAACTATGAAATTCTGTTGATCACAATTGTTTCAATAAAATAAAAAACTTAAAAAAAAATGGACTGTTTCTAGCTTTGTGCTTCAGAGTGACTCCTGGTGGTGCTCAAGGAACCCATTAATATGTAGTGCCAGAAATTTGAACCTTGGATCAATTGTCTATAAGGCAAACACCCTGTTTTTTCTTTCTGGTCCCAATACTAAAATTTTTAATTTGCATTATATAACCTCAATTTTACTTTCATACCATCATATAATGACTCTAGGATGAAAACATTAGATAGCTATATCTCTCAAAGTTTACAATAATAGTTTTTTAAAATCACATTTAAAGTATCTTAGGTAAGACTGAAGAGATAGCACAGAAGTTAAGTGCTTGCATTGCATGCAGCCTACTTAAATTCATAGTACCACATATGGTCCCCAAATATTACCAGGAGTCACATCTGAACATACAGCCAGGAAGATCTGTATAAATCTTAGAAGCTTTAGTTATGAATCACATGGCAGAACATATACTCAGCATGTCTTGAATTTGATCTGTAGCATTACATGGTGCCTGTAGTATTGCTGGTGCTTTCAAGCACTAAATATACAACCCATCATCATTTAGCAACTAGTTGACCTGTGATCAAATTGATATGTCTACGCAAACTCATACTTTGTTGAAAGAGGGATGATGATGTCACTTTATTTTGTAAAGACCTTAAAATTAGCTTCCAAATATTTCCTTGACTTCAGTAAGTAAATACTACCTGAAAAATTGCAAATGAAATGTCAGCATACAGGTCAAGATTTTTCTTGACATATGTATGATATATATACATATATATGTATAGCATATATGTATGTGTATATGTATACATACACATGTACATATGCTAAAATGTATATCTTATGTGCATATATAACATGTATTGATATTCAATATGTATATAGGAATATGCATATAGATATATTCATATGTATATGTACTTTCTTTTCATATACAAATATTTTCTCTAGAAACAAGTGCATAAATAAACCAGTTTTGTAAGGATTAAAAGGTTAAAAGATTGCCAACTGTGAATTTTTATTAAAGGTTATTAAAAATTATTAGCCTAGAAATTTAACTTAAAAGATTCATAGTCAGGAGGCATTATTTTATGTAAAAACAACAACAACAACAACAAACAAACAAAAATAGGGGCCCGAGAGATAGCATGGAGGTAAGGCATTTGCCTTTCATGCAGAAGGTCATAGGTTCGAATCCCGGCATCCCATTTGGTTCCCCAAGCCTGCCAGGAGTAATTTCTGAGAGTGGAGCCAGGAGTAACCCCTGAGTGCTGCCAGGTGTGACCCAAAAACAAAACAAAACAAACAAAAATAAACCTATACCACATAGAAGAACTGAAAGTAACACAAGCTGGGGGAAGAAAGGGGAAGTATTACTAAATTCTCATTTGTAATAATATTGTAAGGTCTTCCAGCTGTTTCCACTTAACCACATTACCTGCCATATATATTTCATTTCAATGAAAGATCTGTCTTTCCAGTTTCTAAACAGAGTATGAAATAATAGCACTAACTTATTTGTGCATCTCTAATTTGCAAGATGTCAGTCATTCCCTGAGATTCAAACATAGCCAATAAGCTCCTAAATTTTACAATTTAAACACTATGAAGGAAACAAGAAGTATAACTATTACAACTGAGCCAAAAGTGTCAATAGGAAGATACACTTGTATCAATGAACTATTACAATTTACAAAATTATTATAGAAATAGTTTTTGCTAAAATATATTTATTATTATGAAGCAGGTAAACATAATGCTTACCAATTTTAGTGTGTAAATTGCACTTTTTATTGTTGTTGTGGGGCTACACCCTCCAGTTCTTAGGGCTACATCTTCCGCCTAACTTTATTTTTAAGAATCACTTCTGGTAGTGCTTAGGAAGTGACATGGACCAAATGTTGGTCAACCATGTGCAACTCAAGTGCCTTCCCTACTACATGACTTCTTCCATTTCCACAGTTTTGCACTTTTGCACTTACATATGTGTATTCTTTTAGTTCAGAAATATATTCTTATGTGTTTGGGGAGGCTAGGGAAATGGCTCAGCAAGTTGGGACACACTTTATAATGGAAACCTCAGGTTCAATCTGGCCACATTATACCTTGAGCACTGTTGAGAGTGATCATTAAGCACTGAACCTGAGGTTCACTTCAGCAACCCTTAATCTGACCACAAATTAGTAATAATAATAAAGTTCTATTTATCAGTTTTACTAGGAACTGTTTGCAAAATGTATCCAACTCTTCTTATTGCTGGTAAACAGAAATCTAAAAGAAGAAGAATCATAAAATAGAAACTATTCTTGTATGATCCGTGGTTTTTTTTTTTTTTTTGCTTAGAAATTAGGTTCGGGCCTGGAGAGATAGCACAGCGACGTTTGCCTTGCAAACAGCCGATCCAGGACCAAAGGTGGTTGGTTCGAATCCCGGTGTCCCATATGGTCCCCTGTGCCTGCCAGGAGCTATTTCTGAGCAGACAGCCAGGAGTAACCCCTGAGCACCGCCGGGTGTGGCCCAAAAACCAAAAAAAAAAAAAAAAAAAAAAAAAAAGAAATTAGGTTCACAAATGACTCTGAAATGATTCTCTATCAATACTTTATAAAATACCAGATCTTATATGTCTTTGCCAGTTCTTGCTCTGTAGTGATCTTATGTAAGTAAATCATAAATAAATGACTTATGTGTCAGAATTGCATACAAAAGCAATATTTCTTATATATAGTTTTTAGAAATTATGCTGTTAAATATATAAATCATTATAAGGTATTAAGTAAATTGAGACATTTTGAAATAATCCCCATTTGTTTCTCATTTGTATCTCAATCATTTCCCCTCCCTTGGGGGGGTGGCTTGAATTTGGATTTCAATAAATTGAAGGCAGGAGAGCTGAGCTGGGGCTGTCATCTAGGCTTGTGGTTTCCTTTGTTGGAGCAACTGGCTTGTGGGTGAACAGCTTGCAGTATAAATTTTCTTGCCTGCTATTTCCTCAATAATCTGTCTGAATTACTTATTGCAGAGAAATGTCAACATACCATCTTCTCCTGTACTCCCTAGATAGGGGGTATAGTCTATCCCTTTCTCTTTTGGAAACTTTGGGATAACCAAACCTCAACCCAACTCCCAAAGAATGTCTCTTTACAATAAGAGAGTAAAACTTTTCATTACTAGTTTGGTGTTTCTAGAGCTTAGAAATATAAACAAGTTTTTACTTCTAAATAAATGTTGAGGTGTGATTGAAAAGACAGGTACTTAAATTCTATTTTTTATTTTATTCATTTTTTACACTGACAATCATTTATACTGATCATCAAACCACCAAATTAAGACATCTGAGGGGTTCACATTTTGCCTCTCTCTTATCTTGAATAATCTCTAGGAGGTTGAAAAAGAGCCAGATCCAACTCAGAGAGAATGGATCCTTCTAGATTCTTCTCTTTAATAAATTACCTAAATAAGAGATTTAATTCTACCACATACACATACCAAAAATAGAGGTTGTGCAAAGAATTTATGAAAGAAACATGTCATATACAAACTTGTAAGTTCTTTTTTACTTTTTTTTTTTTTTTTTTTTTGAGGAAAAGGAGTTTGGGTCACACTCATTTGTGTAGGAATCACTCCTGACAAGCCTCATGGTACCAACCATATGGGGTGCCCAGGATAAAACATAGGAAAGCTGTGTGAATAGACACTTTTCCAAGGAAGACCGTGAAAACATGTTCGCCATCACTCATAACTAGAGAAATCCAAATTAAGACAACAATGAGTTACTACCTAACACCAGTGAGGATGGCATACATAAAAAATAATGGGTCCAATCTCTGTCGGTGAGAATGTGATAGGAAAGGGACTCTCATCCACTGCTGGTCGGAATGCTGCCTGGTCCAACCCATATGGAAATCAGTATGGAGTGTGCTTGGTAAACTTAGAATTGAGCTGCCATATGATCCAGCAATCGCACTCCTGGGTATCTACCCCCAAGATGGAAGAATATGCATCCCAAAGTATGTACGCACTTTACTATTCATCGCAGCACTCAGTACAATAGCCAAGACTGGAACCAACCTCGATGACCAACAATGAATGAATGGATCATGAAGATGTGGTGTTTATACAACTGGAATACTACATAGCAGTTAGAAATGATACAATCATGGATTTTGCAGCAACGTGGATGAATCTCCAAAATATTATGTCAAACGAAGTAAGACAGAAGAAGGGTAAATATAGAATGTTAGCACTTCTTTGAGGTATTCAGAACATATACCACATTGACATATAGTAATCCATGAACAAACACAAGGGTCAAAAGGGTAAAATTTCCAAACACCATAGGTGCCACCATATAATGTGGTGAAGTGCTCAAATGAAGTGGAAAGGTAACAACAGAAAGATGCGAATACCCATTATAACCTAAAGAACCCAGCAACGACGGAAAGAACAGTTTTTGAGTAAACAGGTATGCAATCAACCTCTAACCACAAAGGTCTCCAATCATGTCCTAATGTATTTTTTTCCACAGAACCAGGTGCAGAATATGATTGGAAGCCTGGTCTCCTGCTACAGTGATTACTAACAATATGCTTTAATGCCTTAATTTTACCAAGTATAAAATAACACTTCACCTTCTTTGTCCACAGGGGGCCTTAGAAACAAAGGGTAGACACCCTAATTTTAAACCTTGGTGGTCAATCATACTGGATACCCTATACAGTGCCCATTAGGTCAATGTCTTGATAAAATACTTGAATTAACCCACTTCCTATTGTTTATGTCTTCAGTTAGGACCACTGGAACTGTCAATGGTGCACCACAAACCTATGCTACAGGTCCCACTCACCGAACACATTTTGGTAAATCACTACGTCCTTTTTTTCTCTTTCTTTCATTTTTCTCTCTTCTTCCCTCTACTTCTTTTTCCCCTTTGTCCTTTACTCTTCTTCATCAATTCAATCCATTGCACTGTGTTTACTTATTCTCCTTCTCTCTTCTTTCTTATCTTTTGTTTTCCCCTTCTTCCTCTCCTAAGCCATATCTTAATCAATTATTTATCTTTTCTTAACTCAATCATATCTTAAGAGCTCAGACCCAGCCTATGAGAGTCAGGCCTCCAACAATAACCTAATAATAGAATCTATCTTTATGTGGACATGAGTTTGTAGACAGTGGACTACTTTTTGTACTATCTGTCCAGCCCCTCTGACAATTTTCTTAAAGTCTATTTTCTTCAAATATTCTTTTAGCTAAATAATAAAATGTATGATAGGCGAATCTGAATTATGCTTTGCACAAGATTCTTAGTTTGACAACATTAATCTTTCCAGTCCATAAAAAGCATGTGTTGTCCTCTTTTATTTCTTTTAGTAATGATTTATAGTTTTCTCCTGTAAATTTTTTTGGTTGGTTGGTTTTTTAGGGGGGACATACACCCACTAATGCTCAGAAGTTACTCCTGATTCTTCACTCAGGAACCACCCCAGTGATACTAGGATGACCATGTAAGATGCTGGGGATCGAACTCAGGTTGAATGTGAGTAAAGCAAATGTCCTACTATGTCATACAATGCTTTGCAAATGTCATACTATGTCATACTATGTTTGCTTTGAGTTTCTTTCACTACTTTTGTTAAGCTGATAGCTAGGTACTTGATTTTCTGAGGCACAATCATGAATGGGATTGGATTTACTGTATTTAATTTCTCTCTTATTTAATTATTTACATATAGAGAAGTCATGAATTTCTGCACACTGATTTTGTAGTTTGCCATTTTACTGTATAAGTCTATTGTTTCTAGGAGCTTTCTTTTTGGTTTTTGGGCCCCACCCGGCGGTGCTCAGGGGTTACTCCTGGCTTTCTGCTCAGAAATAGCTCCTGGCAGGCACAGGGGACCATATGGGACACCGGGATTTGAACCAACCACCTTGGGTCCCTGGATCGGCTGCTTGCAAGGCAAAAACCGCTGTGCTATCTCTCCAGGCCCTCTAGGAGCTTTCTATGTTGTATCTTTAAGATTTCTAAGTTTAGTATCATGTCATTTGTATATAGTGAGTTTGACCTCTTTTTCAATCTAGATGCCCTTTATTTATATCTCTTATTGCATAATTTCTAAGAAAAATAATTTATAGAAAATGTCATATTGAATAGTAGTTATTAGAGTTGGCAACTTTGGTTAAGGGTTGTATCCAAGATTAAGATTAAGGGTAATATCCAAGATATATAAAGCACTGGTATAGCTTTACAATGAAAAAAAAAAAAAAAACTCCAACACCATTTAAAAAAGAGGAAAAAGATGAACAAAAGCTTTCTCAAGTTAGCCATATAATATCAATCCATCCAACCTTTTGGAAAAACAATATGAACACTTCTTAATAAAACTAGGAATTGAGCTTCCAGATGATCCACTGACTCCACTTCTTGGCATCTACCCCAAGGGTTCCAAAACTCTATATAGAATTTACTCTTGCACTCCTATGCTTATTGCAGCACTATTCACAATAGTCAAAATCCTGAAAACAACCCAAGTGCCCAGACTAAATATGGAAACTTTTGTGCATATACACAATAAATTACTACTTATTTATAAGAAAAGATGAGATAATTAAATATGCTTCTTTGTGGATGGATCTGGAGACTATCATGGTGAGTGAAGTTAGGAGGACAGACAACAGAATGACTTCTTTTACAGGCAAGATATAAAGAAACATAGTAGAGGAATAACAAAATCCCAAAGGCATTAGAAACTGAGAACTAGTCTTCAGTAGGAAACTCACAATAGTACTTAAGTAGTGGGGCCAGAGGTGGTAGTGGAAGAATAAGATGAGAAGAGGGACATTAGAACAATGAGAGAGGGAAGTGGACATTTTCTGGTGGAAGTTGTGGTGCTGAATGTTTTATGCCCCAACCTTACCATTAACAATTTTGTAAACTATGTGCCTAAACTAAAGTTGAATAGAGAAAAAGTAGAAGTATCTTTTCCTGAAAACAAACTCATTGAGATATTTGGCAGCATGCTCATGCGGTAAAAGAAGGAAACAGTAGCAAACAGATACATTTTAAAGCAATGCATTGCGCTTTCTCATAAGATTTATTTCAAGGGCTATGTTGTAATATGAATTTCAAATCTAAAAAGTGCTAACTTCCACTTTTATGTTCACAGGTTTCACATTATGATTGATGTTATCACAACTTAAATCACGTTTTTATTGTGTATAATCACATGATTTTGTAATAATCATATGATTTTAGGAATGGGGGAGTTCCCATTACAAGAATAAAATTTGATTAGCAGTAAAAGGAGTAAAGGTAAGAACAGAAACCAGAGAGATAGTACAATGGGTAAGACAATCTGGTCTCAATCTCTGGCATGTAACCAATCTAGGTTCAATATATGGTCCACTGAGCACTGCCAGTAGTGATCATGAGTGCAGAGTTGGGTGTAGCCACACACACAAAAAAAAAGAGGATATAACCACTTAGAAATAGGTTTAGCAGTGAGGCTAGATTACAACAGTGGAGGGCCAGAATATTTCTTGGCAGTTGTCCATTTGCAGGGAGAGAAAGAGATGCCTGTGCTGAGTATGGGTCTCTGGTGATCCTCACTGAACGAGGTGTAAGGATTACAGAAGTTTAGAGGCATCGCAACTCTGGTTCAATACAAATACACAAATTGATGCTATATTCCAAAAATGTGTTATTAGGACTGCCTACTAATGTTAATTTACACAGGACTCTTATACAGTCATTTTGTAATTTGTTCTTGTCTTACATATGTCTGCTTATATTAATAATATGAGTATCTCTATTGGCTCTTGCTAGAACCCCTTTTGATGCTGTTTCTTAACTACCTGGCAGACAGTACCTGGTAGAGCAAATGTTGTCAGGATTCTCCTTAAGGTGAGAAAGTTTAGGAGAAACCTCTCAATAGATGGGGAAAAGCAACATGAAGAGCTGCTTCTTCTCGCAGTGATTTGTAATTGCTTTCAGGCTTGACTCCAGGCCATTCTTCCTCCCTCACAGAGAACTTGGGTTAATGGGATTACTTATCAACTTTAAGACCATTTTTATCACCTATCATGATGCTCCTAAACACTCCTAATCCCCAGTATTTAACTTCTTTCTTGTGCCTTGCTTCCCCTTGCCCGTCAATCTTATATATCTCTGGCACTGTCACCCTACATGTATCCCAGTTTCTTTTGCCCTATTTAAGCATTGTTAGAATGGAATAAAGCATCTCTTATTATCAGCCTGTGATCCTGGTCATCATCTGGGGAGAAATGATCTTTGTTCCAAGTGCTCCTGGTCAGGATGGAGGGGAAGGTGATAAAAGTTGACTGGGTCGACAGCCTTTTCTATCTTTGCAGCAGTAAGTACTGCTCTACCATCTGTGTTAGGATTATCACAATATAACATATCAATATGTCAGGAAAATATTAATACATAAAACACAACATTTAAAATTGAAAGAATTTAGACAATCGCTAGTATTTAGAGGCTTCAGGAGATTTGACATCTCTTCAACTAGAAGCTCTACTCTAATGAATGAGTCATGAGGTCCCACCCATTGTGAAGGAATTTCAAGGACTATGCTTCTGAGAGTATACCTACCATATTCAATTTGATCTCATCTCAGGTTTTAAATAAATAATCGTTCCAGCTCTCAGTAAAGCTAGAGAATTGAAAAAGTTCTTCCTACCACCTACATTTATGAACAATTGTATATTAGTATAGGAACCAGCACAGAGCACATTCTGCTCTAGCAGATGGTTCTAATATTGTGGTCTATAAGTATGTAATATTTATTATTATTCATTATTTTCTGTGATTGGAAAGAACAAAAAGTACTAAAACAAACTACAAAAGCATTCATTAAGTGATGATAAAGCAAAGCCACGATCAAATCATTTTTCTGTGTTTAACACAGTGCTTTGGAGTGATGCAAAGGATTTTGTTTGTTATCTGCCAACAATGAAACTCTAACTGGAAAGCATTTGATTACTGAATCTTAAAAAACCCAAAAAGTCAAAAGCCTGTCTCAAATATAGGTGGGAGGGTGATGGTGAGGAGGAAGATTTAGGGCATTGGTGATGGGAATGTTGCACTGGTGAAGGTGGGTATTCTTTATATGATTAAAACACAACTACAATCACGTTTGTAATCAAGGTGTTTAAAGATATAAAAGAAATGAAGGCTGCTCAGTAGCAAAAAAAAACAAACCCAAAAGTATTTATTCACATACTTTTATTTGTCTGTAGCCTTCTCATTTATTATTTATATGCATTAATTATTCTATAAACTTTACATTTAAATCTAAGGAATTCAGAAGTTTATATCAAAATAGACATCAGTTAGAACTTTCACTTCACTTAGAAACTTTCACTTTCAATGACTTTGACACATGACAAATTAGTTTTAATACTTTTTTGTGACATGTACATACATAGATCTCAACAGGCTTGAATCATACAGCAAAATAGATTTCTGTAAGACACATTTCAGAGCAGCAAAGATTACTATAATAATGAGAAAATATTTTTAAAATGTTTTGAGAAAAATTGCTAGTGACTGCCCCAACACAACCCAGTACAACATCTGCTTGCCCTCCTCCCCACCTCCCCTCTAGTGTAGGGAGAGGGTGGGAAAGCCTGAGGACCCCTATAGAGTTCTCCTGGCACTCCCTTCTGGCCACCTGGCCCAGCGCCCAGGGAAAGCCTGGAGTCCAGGGGAGAAAGAGGGGGACAGCTGGGGCCTGCCAAGCCTCCCAGCACCCATGAAGCTAGGGAGAAGGCCTACGGACTGGGGCCTCCCCAAACCCCATACCTGGCAAGAGCTGGTCTCCAGAATCAAAGATGGAACTGGAATCAAGATATCTGTCCGCCCTTCTCCCCGTGCCCCTCCCCCCAATTGTAAGGAGAAGAAGGGGAAGCCTGAGGACCCCTATAGAGTCCACCTGGCACTCACCCTCTGGCCACCTGGACCGTCACCTAGGGAAGGCCCGTAGTCCAGGGGAAAAAGAGGGGGATGGCTGGGGGCCTGCCAAGCCTCCCAGCACCCCAAAGCTAGGGAGAAGGCCTAGGCCTGGGGCCTCCCCAAACCCCATGCCTGGCAAGAGCTAGCCTCCAAAACCAGAAAAGCTATTTTAAAAATATTTTAAATGTTATAATAGTACTATTTTCTTAAAATACACAGATAATTTTTTTATTAAAGTATGAGAGAGAAAAATATATCTTTCTATCTTTAAAGAAGTCTTATATAAGCCAGGCTCTGATATGCCAGGTGAAAATGACTGTTTTTGCAGATAAAGATAAGATTCAGGGGTGGTTCAACTCCATCAGCATTTGATCTTTCTGAAGAATGAATTAGAACTAGAACAGGGGAAAAAAGAAACATCGTTCTGTGGATGCCAGAAAGAAATGGGGAAAAAACGGCAGAAGGAAAGCAATATTAATTAATTTCCAAGGTTAGCACTTCTCAATAAATGAAAATGTATTTTAATGTATTGGAAAACTACAAAAACTTTGCTAAAACCATAGATCCATGTGGAGTCAAAACTAGTATTAATGTAAAATGGTGAAAATGGGAGACATTGAATTCGGATTCAAATAAGGCTCTCCTGAGAAATGAACTTTGAAAGCACAAGCTAAGCAGACAGTATAGGGAGAGACAGAGTGTAGTAGGGGCTATTCCTGATGATTCTTTCTATGTTCCATAATTTTAGGAATACTAAAGTAATTTACTACACCCCAGCAAAGGATGATGGGAATGGGAAAATAATGCTATTTGGAACTCTTGGCTTGCCCACTATTTCAGGCAACATGAATAACTCTCTTTACACACCTGTGTTACTTTAATCATTTATGAAGTGAGAGCTGTATCCATGATGTCAGTATTTTTTACACTTTTTCCTCTTCCAACTTTGTTTCCTTCCTTTGACCTCCCTCGTTAAGCCCCTAGTCTTATACTCTGGTCCTTTGTTAATGTGATTTTATCTATGGCTTACTTGGAACATAATGGGAGAAGGGCCTGTCAGAAACATGGCTCTACGCAATTCAGTTAACTTTAGAATTTTATGACTCAAAATAACTGAACTTCAAGATAGATGCTTTTTATATTAGGATTATGCAGTATAATGCAAGTCATATAATTTCAAATGTTTAGTAGTGATATTAAGTAAAAAGAAATAGGTGAAACAAAATTTCATAGTATTTTTGTTAACTGAACATATTCAAAATATCTAATATCCAATATGTCTTTGAATTCTCAAGTAGCAACACAATTTAAATTCTCAAGAGTGACATGGTACGTATTATATATACACATAATAATATAGACGTACAACTGCCATATAGTACAGCTCAGTTCTGGAGTGGATGAGACGAGAAGCTTTTCTTCTTTTTTAAAAAAATGAACCATAAATTCAAAGCCTGGGTATTCAACAGAATACTGGAAGAACTTGTTCAGTATTTCTGATTCCATTCAGTTCTTGTCTTATATCTTAGAAAATCTCACTAGATAGACATAATGTACAACTAGTTTCCAGTCAACATGCAGGGCATATTTAAAAATCATTGTCAGTTAGAAAGAAAAGAATAGATGTAAAATTACTCATATGTGGGACTTAAAGATGTATCTCAAGGTAACAACAAAGGTCCAAAGGCAACGTGATGGTGGAATTGATCCACACAGTTGAGATGGTAATGCTTAAAGAGTTAGGCCATTGTGGGGAGAGAGGTGGGTATCCTAGTGATGGGTGTAATATTGGAAATTTTGCTCATGACAAACCATTATTAATAGTATTGTAAATAACAGAATGCCAAGCAACCAAAATTAATTAACAAATTAATTAGAAATAAATATACCCATATAAATATATCTTTCCTTGGCCCAACTGACCCTCATGCTACTCTAGGTACATGGAATAAAGAAAGTGTAATTGTGTTGTTAGCATCTTCTCCAAAGACTCTCCAGATATATATCAAGAGAATTATATTCTGCATACTTTGTGAGTTGAAATATTTCAACACCAATCATGACAACATGGAGTGCTTTCAGTTTTTTAAAACAACTTAATTTTTACGAGTTAAAACAGATTAAAGAAACAATGAGTTAATGTTGTACAAATCACATTCTAGTCAGGGTCCAGTTGGTGACTTGTTGAAACTGCAGCTATAATTACTGATCTATTTTTCTACCTGTTAAATGTTCCCACACTTAATTGTTTGCCCTCATTCTCAAACTGTTCAATAAGAAATTTTTATTAAAAAAAATCCTCAAATGAGTGGTAACAGATTAGTTTAGAGAACTTATCAAAGTCTTATTTTTATTTAAAATGGGTAAAATATACACTAATATCTTAAGTATCCTTTTAAGGTTTTCTAAATCATTTAAGTTTGAAAAAAGAAGACTGCTAGAAAATTTCCAGAAAATGGGTTAGAAGAAGTTGGGTACAATGACCTTTAGTCAACACTAAAACAAAAAAGAAGGAAAGTAGATTTTATGATTTATATCAGACCTAATCTATTATCTATTTGGAGAAAAGACTTAAATGTATCCCATAAAAAGGTGAGATCAAAATAGTTTTCTTGTAATTATACTCAGAGACAATAGAGATGAGGACTGGAAGTACCAACCAAAGGCATGAAGCTTACCACAAAGAGTGGTGAGTTCAGTTAGAAAATAACTACCCTGACAACTATCATGACAATGGTTGTGAGGGAAATAGAATGCCTGTCTCGAGTATAGGCAGGAGATTGTGCAGGAGGTAAATGGGGGGGGAGCATTGGTGATGGATATACTGCACTGGTGAATGAGGGTGTCTTTATTTATAATTGAAACCCTACTACAAACATGTTTGTAATCATTATGCTTAAATAGAAATATTAACTAAAAATCTTTGCATGTTTTATGGGGTTTTCATTTACCCCAAAAGTTCAACAACTAGACATTCATGAATAAAAAATTTGTTCTCAGTAATTCAGAATTAAATTGCCATATAACCTAGCAATACCACTTTGAGGTATCTATTCCCAGAACAGAAAAGAATTAATCCAAAAGGATATATGGACAAGGCTATTTATTGCCGCACTTAATACAATAGCCATCACTAGGAATCAATCTAGATATCAAACAACATACTAGTGGATCATTAAGATATGGTACATATATACAATGGAATATTACATAGCTGTATGGAATGATACAATCATACAATTTGCTGCAACATGAATAAAACTGGAAAATATTATGTTAAATTAAGTAAGCCAAGAGAAGGATAAATACAGAATGATACCACTTATATGTGGAATTTAGAATAACTACATGAAGAAATGTAATGGTTTAAACGGGGATTGTCAACTCTGTGCCTCAATGAGAAGAAAGAATACAGTGAGAAGGAAAGAAACTGAGTGAGGGAGAAGAAAGACAAATATGAAATGACAGGAAACAGGGGCATCTCCCTGATGATTAGTGATGTGGAGCATTCATTTTTTTCATGTGCCTTTTGGCCATTTGTATTTCTTCTTTAAGAAAGTGTCTTTCATTTCTTCTCCCCACTTTTTGATGGGGTTATACAAGCCAGGAATAATTCCTCAGCACTGCTGGGTATAACCTAGATTCAAAAACAAAAACAAACAAAAAAATTCTCTAACAAACAAAACCTGCTGATATATTTATTATATCTGCCATAAAAGAGATACTGAAAAATGGAATTTCAAATAAAATCAGGTACATTGTATATTAAAAACAAGAGGAGAGTTTTATTCTAAGTTAAATGCTTATCACATAAATTAAAATATATATTTAATGTGAGTCTTCTGACTCCATAAAGTAAATATTTAGAGTAATTTTACAAATGATAATGAGAGGGCCTGGAGAGATAGCACAGCAGCGTTTGCCTTGCAAGCAGCTGATCCAAGACCTTGGTTCAAATCCCGGTGTCCCATATGGTCCCCCGTGCCTGCCAGGAGCTATTTCTGAACAGACAGCCAGGAGGAAACCCTAAGCACCGCTGGGTGTGATCCAAAAACCAAAAAAAAAAAAAAAATGATAATGAGAATAAAATTAAACATAAATTATCAAAAAAATTTAATTCACAAAGGAAGGCAGCAGTAGAGGAAAATGAGCAAAAGAACTTTAAAACACTAGAAAACAATTAATAAGATAGTATTAGTTGGTCCTGAAAGATAGCACAGAGGTGGAATGTTTGCCTTGCAGGAGGCCAACCTGGAAGTGACCTGGGTTTGGTTCCCAGCATCCCATATGGTCCCCTGGCCCTGCCAGGAGTGATTTCTGATCACAGAGCCAGAAGTAGCCCCTAAGAGCAACTGCGTGTGGCCCCAAAACAAAAACAAATAAACAAATAAAAAAAGATAGTATTAGTCAATCATCCTCCCATAGTAATGACTATAAATTTAAACTGAATTCTCAAATATAAGGGCACAGAGAAATATGGATTAGTGATCAACTATATATTGCCTATAAGTGACTTACATCTATTTTACTAACACACATAGCTTAAACTAGAAAATATGGAAACAATATTTTAAAATATTCAAATTTTTAAAAAAATATCTGTAGGTAAAAGTCATGATTTACAAAGCCATTGATGAGTTTTAGGAATATAATATTTCAATATCAATCACATCACTAATGTCAACTCCCATGATCAGTGTTCCCATGATGGACTCATCATGCCCCCATCCCAGCCCTGCTTGCCATCTTGATAGGCACATTTTACAGTGTAGTGGGTGTAGCTTAGATCTTATATTTTCAGTATTGTTGGGCCTGTGGCTTGGATTTATAGCTATACCACTTTCACTTTTCTACATCAGCTATATAATGAAGTCCTAATCCATGTTCTCCATTATTTCCCTTTATCATATTCTTTCCAGCTTTATTTTTTTCTCTGCCCTCTCCTCCCTAAGTTATAGGGTCACAGTTGATCTAGGTGGTCTAAGTGGTTCTCCTGACTTTGTTATATTTACTCACTCAGTTATCTAATATACAGATAGTGAGATCATCCTGTTTGTCTTTCTTCTTCTGTCATACATCACTCAATAAAATATCTTCTAATTTCAGTTAGGTTGCAGAAAAGTGCATGATTTCATGGTTCCCTACAGCTACATAGGATTCCATTGTGTATATACACACCACATCTTCATAATCCATTCATCTGTGGTTGGACATGTAGGTTGATTTCATACCTTAGCTATTGAAAAAGTGCAGCAGTGAATAATGGTGTGCATTCATCTTTTTAAATAATTACCTTTAAGTTCTGGGGGAAACATACCTAGGTCAGCCACGAGCAAGGCAAATGACCTGCTGCTGTGCTATCACTCCGGCCCCCAATTTAGAGTCTATTAAGCACCACTTTATCAGCCTTCACATTGAACCATCTGCCCAGTTGACTAAGTAGTCCCTAAGAATGACTCCTAGTCCTATGTGCATCGTTTTAGAGACCCCCTCCTCAAAAATCAAAATTATTTCATTTTATAAACAGCTTTTGAGATAATAAAATGAAACAATTCTATTTCTTATAACTAAAAGTAACAACTTGAGAACGATTTTTGAATTTTTTGAGACACCATGATTTACAAGTTATTGACATTTGAGTTTCAAGAAAACAAAATCCCAACACCAATCCAACCACCAGTGTCAACCTCCTTTCACCAATATCTCTGGGCGACCTTCCCCCCCACCCCATATCTGCTTCCTTGACAGGCACATTTTAAGTTTATTGTAGTCTCTATTATGCTTACAATATTTTTGGTGATGTAGCTTACATACATACATAGACCATACCTCTACACCACCATCATGCCCAACATCCCTGAGCCCTGTCCCTAATACCTTCTGCCCACCTTTTCTTAATCCCTCTCCTCACTGATTGCTTTTCTTCCTCCATTTTCTTTTCTATAATCTAGAGTAAAATATAAAGGAATAATCTAGTTACCCACCCTCTTATATCTTACATTCCCTACATACACTTTAACAAAATATTAGTTTTGTTATTCTATTTACCACAGATAGATGAGACTATCAGCATTAGTCATTCCTACTTATTGCAATTAATCCAATATCTTCCAGTTCCATCCAAGTTGCAGTAAATTGTATAGTCTCACCTTCCTTGTAACTACATAATATTGCATTGAGTATAGAAGCCACACTTTTATTATTTACTCATTTGTTTTTGAACTCTGGGTTGATTCTATATCCTAGCTATTCTGGTGAGTAACAAAATGAATATAAATGTCCTTTGCATTTTTTGAGTTCTGTGGTAGAATTGTTGGAATCAGGGCAACTCTATTTATTTTTTACTGTTCTGAGATATCCCCATACCATTTTCCAAAAAAGTAGACCCAGACAACTTTCCTACCAGCAGTGGATGATAGTTTCTTTTTCATCACATCACTGCCAACAGAGAAACAGTGTTTTTAAGACACAACCAAGAAAGATATGTCACACAATATAGTTCAATAACTATTACCTACCATTTCCCAAACTTCTTTGTTTGTTTGCTTTTTTGTTTTGGGGCCATACCCAGTGACTCCCAGGGATTACTCCTAGCTATGTGCTCAGAAATCACTCTTGGCTTTTGGGACCTTATGGGACCTTGGGGGATCAAACTGCAGTCAATCCTAGATTAGCACATGCAAGGCAAACGCCCTACTGCTATTCCACTGCTCCAGCCCCTTTTCCCAAACTTCTTATAAATTAAAAATATTTTGATTATTAAATTCTTATTCAACAGTTAGTAAATAAATTCCCAATTCTTACCCCAAATAGTAAGGATAAATATGAAAGAGAAATTCCTAGCAGACTATATCATTTTTTAGAGGATAACTTTATTTAAAGAAATAGTCCATCTGAATATTTCTTCAGACCTAATTTTATTTGTAAATTATTCAAACCTTATAGAAATAAATGCTACGACCTTCTTTAATATCAAATAATCACAATGATTCAGTATCTAAATACTGCTTATTTCTACTCCAAAATATTTTCTGTAAAATCTGAATATATATTATATGAGTATATTGGGAATCATTTTAAGATTTTTGCAGTTTAAAATTGTAATAATCAAATTATTCAAACTTGAAATAAAAGCTAACAAAATGAAAATACTTTTATAAATAAGCTTGCATCCAAATAGAAAAATGATTTAATAAATACATATCCCTTCATTTACAATGTCAAATGTCCAATGCTGGAGATATGCTCAGGTAATAGCTGTACATTTTACTTTCTTTGTAACTTCATAAAACTTACTTAACTTCCCCAAATCTCAGCAGTTGGAGATGGAGGATATCAACCACCATATTTTGAGATTTTTGAGGATAAAACTTAAAGAATGTCCTTGGAGAGAAGTCAATACTAACTGAGCTCAAACTAGTAGGCCTGGTCTCTAGGTCCAGATAGATTACTAGATCCTTCTCCAGATGGGGCAACTGAACTCCTGCCCTGTCAGAAGGTCCATGCTCTACCCATCAACACCTGCTTCCACAGTTGAGCCACATCAGGATAAGCCCAAGTTTCCATGCTGCTTAATCACCCTAGTGCCACAGCTACTGGTGCACATGGCCTTATACTTGTTCATACAATATATCCAAAGTTCATAGTACTGACAATTCAGTAGAAACATAGAAAATTAGATGTTAATTCTGTGTAGAAGCCCATGAAGCTCAATGACTCAAAGCAATAGCACAAAAGGCTCAACTAACAACTAACATTTAGGCAAATTCTCAACAATGATTTTAGCAACACCATCATGAAGTATATCTCATTACAAACAATATGAAGTAAACAATGCTGTGCCTGCTATAGCGACAAGCTGGGGGTGTGAATGGGTAAATAGAGACAGTAGTGGAGGGATTGTTACACTGATGGTGGGATTGGTATTAGAATATGACAGACCTAAGTTAACTTCATTATGAACAATTTTAATACATTTTCAAGTCATAAATAAGTGGGAACATTGAAAACTATAAAGAGTGTAAAGTGTTGGATGTAAGATCAAAGTAAATCTCAAAAATAATTAATATTATTATTGAAGCAAAATGTCAAGATTTTACTGATAAATATTTATAAGTTTTCCTGGAAGTTGAGATGTTCCCTCTTGAAGAGAGATATTATTCCAAGTAATTACCCATGACATAATAGCTTTATTTGGAATATTACAAAGAAAAATATCCCTAAAATTTCCACCCAATATTACCTAACACTAGTAAACACACACACACACACACACACACACACACACACACACCCGAATGCGGGAGATTCTTCCCCATTACCACTCTTAATAGTCTTTTCATTTTTCCAAAGGAAAAAAAAGGACATAAAGTTCTGTTTTCTAATCACAGAGGTCATTAGAAGTTCATCTGAAAAACTTTCTATCAGTGTTTATACATACACAGACCCAGAGACATATAGAATTAATATATACACACAAGCATATTTACTCATAAGCATATTTGAACTATAAATTAGTAAAGATCTTGCTTTGGGTGTGTAGCTAACATAAATAAATGCCTTAGTGGATAAGCACAAGTACTTAAGATGACTGCAAGACTTATGATTCTGTCCTATTCTTAATCATCCCTGATGGATATATCTGGCAAAAACATTCTTTATTCCCATAAATCATTTTGGAAAAAAATAAAAAGAGAAAGAGGGAGGGGCATTGGAGAAATGGGGGTAATGAGTAAAAGAAGAATAAAAGGAAAATGGAAGCATAAAGGAATATTCTCCAGTGACACTTATATTTAAATCGGGTTGGCAGTCTGGCCAATTTGGGGAGTCAATATTTTGTCCATCCAAAGTTTCTAGACTTCTACTAAGGCTAATGTTGAAAATGACTAGTGGGTTTTTTTTTTCCAGGCTTATTATTGGCAAGAGTGGTGTTCCAGACCTGACTAATGTTTTTTCCGTGGCCCTCCTACTTCTTTAGCACAAACATCTGAGGCTATGGTGGTTAAGTGTGTTTCTCATAACATTCCAAAGTTCCTGCTTTTTATTTCTCAATTCCCTGTTTACTACCCAGTTTAAGACCTATTAACTTTTGCCCCACCCATCACTAACCCTGTGGAATTTAGTTCTTTGGTCATTCAGAACTACCATTTCAAGCACAATTGCCTTCATACAGAATTAGGAAATTAAGGCCAATGGCCCAAGACACATCAGCATCATACTGAAAATTTTTTCTAAGGATGGTCACACGTAGTTCAGTATTTGGAGATCTTCAAAATGATCAAGGAAAGAAACATTTTTGATTAGGAATTTTAGTTGCCTTATCCTCAAACATAGTAATAGAATATATCAAGACTTGGTTATGCCAAAGAAATAAATAGATTACTTATGATTTGCTAAAATTATATATTTAGTAAGGTACCACAATGTATAGAAAGGTTCTAATAATGTATAATACATAAAATTATAAAAAATATTATAACTAGGTATATAGTTTTATTTATTTATTTATTTATTTTGGGGCCTCACCCGGTGATGCTCAGGGGTTACTCCTGGCTCTGTGCTCCTGGCTTGGGGACCATATGGGACACAAAGATTCAAACCGAGGTCTGTCTTGGAGCAGCCACTTGCAAGGCAAAAGCTCTACCGCTTCTCTATCACTCTGGCCCCCTAGTTTTATTTTTAATGGTATATATTTAAAACAGAATTGAGGTCTGGATATTTTAATTACTTTTTCCAAGCTGATGAGCAGGGTCTGGTCTAGTTATAATGCAGTGAAAACTGAGAAACTATTAATAAAGATTTAATGATAGGACTTATTTGTATATTGTTAGTAAAGATTTAATAATGCAACTTTCATTTTTTATAAAATAAATAGTAGTATTGTTAACAGAAGACTTACATTTCATGTGAATCAGCTGGCATCTGACTAAAAGCAGATTTTAAATTCAGCAGATTCTGGAATATATGAGGCCTGAAAGTCTGCATTTCTAACAAGCATCCAGCTGAGGCAGAAAGAGACACAAGATACTAGTTTTCTAAAATTGTTTAAACTTTCACCCAAAAAATTAAAATCAAGTAGACCTGAAATACAGACCCAGTCCACACCTTTTGGAAGTAGTAAAGAGGAAGCACGAAGAAAAATCACAGTGCTAAGGGAATACAGGCTTCTCCTGCCCAGAGACAAAAAAAGCAGAGGAGCTCAGCAGCGGAGCCAGGTGCCCAACAACAGATAAGTGGCTAAAGAAACTGGTACAAAGAAATGCTATGCAGCAATTAGTTATAAAATTTTCCTATACATGGATGAACATGGAGACTATTATGCTGAGTAAAATGAGCCAGAGGGAAAGGATTAAACATAGAATAGTCTAACTCATCTGTGGAATATAAGAAAAATAATGACAGTGTGGCAATAATATCCAAAGACAATAGATCTAAATGCTGAGAGGACCAGTTTATGATATGAAGCTTGCCACAAAGAACTATGTGTGCTAGAGCACTAACCATAATAACAACTACCATAACAATGATAGTGAGGGAGAGAGTTAGAAAGCCTATCTGAGAGACAGGCAGGAGTTTGGGTTGGGAAGGGTAATGGGGGGGACATTGGTGGTAGAAAGATCATATGGGTAAAGGGTGGTATACATTCTATGATTGAAACTCCAATATAAAAATTTTTGTGATTAAATAAAAAATAAAAATGAAAAATAAACCTAACAGTAACATTAGCAAGAGCCTAGCCCTAGCCCTAACACTAGCCCTAGACTTGCCTTCACCTATAACCCTAAACCTTGCCCTAACCCTAACCCTAAATATTGTTACCCCCCCCCCCCCCACTTAAAGAAAGCACGCACCAGACATGGCTTTTTCCTTTCCTGGTGCAGTGCCTTTTTCCCAAAGAATTATTTGCCAAAAGGCCCGCTCAGAAGTCAATCATTTGACCCTTTGGGTGGATTATTGGCGGTAATTCCAACATGGCTGTAACATTACATTTTCTCTTTATTTGGACACTATAGAAATCCAGCCTCAGCTTTCCTACAAAGAAATGTCAGTACCAAAAACTCGCCAAAAGTTCCCTGCTGGCTAGTTTATTTGTGACTCAGATTTCTAGTATAACCTGGCGCCAGCAACTTGTTTTCTTGAGTCTAGCTCTATAATGGTAAACAATTATTTCCATCCCCCCTAAAATCTATTTTCCAGCAACTACATAAACATCATAAATATTTCTGTCTCTCTCCTCCTGGTTTCTTGAAAAACCTGCTTTTTGCTAAACCAAAAACATCTCTAGCTCTTGTTTCACTGCCCTCCAACAGGGGTCTTTCTCACCTATAGGATAGTCATTTTGATATGTAGATTCTAGGCCTGTTTCCCCATTGTACTGCTCTCCTGCTCTTTGTTCTCCCTGAGGACACCTTGCATACCAGAGTCTGTGCTTATAAATGTCATCAGCTGAAAAGTAAATTTGTCTCTCGCCCCTTGGACGAGGGTCCCCATATAATGCATTTTGTGTGGTCTCATTTCTTTCATTTTCATATTTCATATTCGTCCGCCTTGTGTACTCGCTTATTCCAGTGGAAATTTATCTGACCCACTAAGGTTTTTGCTTTTGACGCTAACATGTCTGCAGCACCTAACCCTAAATTTAACCAAACCCTAACCTTTAATCTGCCTTATCCTAGCCTTAAAACTAACTCTAAACTTTGTTGTAGTCTGAACCAAAGCCTAATCCTAGACCTAGACCTAATCCTAGCCCTAGTCCTTATTCTACCCCTCATCCTAGTCCTATTTTTAACCCTAAAACTAATCCTAACTCTAACCCTAAACTTAAACTTAACCCCCAAAAAACAAAATCTTGACACCTATCTTAAACATAACCCTAATCCTACATCTAGCCCAACACCTAGCCCTAAACTCAACCCTAATCCTAGCCCTAGCAAAAAAAAAAAAAAAAAAAAAAAAAAAAGGAAAAGAAAAAGTAAGCAAACAAACAAACTAAAAATAATAGAATAGCTGCAGTAACGATAAAAGTTCCATGAAGTATAAGTGACAACTTTCCAGATTCTACTGGAACTGGATGAATATATTCAAGATCTTAATTGGGATAGAAAGAGCAATTAAGGCTAGAGCACATGATTTGAATGTGAGAGGTCTAGGTTTGATTTCTAACATCACATGATCACATAGTCTCCCAAGCATGTTGGGATAGAACCCTAAGTACTGAATTAGAAATAACACACACACACACACACACACACACACACACACACACACACACAAACACACACACACACACACACAAGAATTCTTGTTTAGCCTTTGTTTTCATTCATAGTTTACTAGGATGCTTTCTAATTACAAATTAAAATTTCTAACTGCTCTAACAATCAAACTGAATTCTATTGGATTACAGAGAAGACTACTTGATCAACACAGAGTATTCATTAGAATTAAGCTGATAGACAAATTTCTAAAATTGTATGCTTGATTATTCTAGATTTATCAAAATAATTGAAAATGTTTAAATGTTGATAGTCCTTATTCTTTTTCTCATTTTGTGGCACATTAAAGTTTCAACATGTAAGTAATAATTTTTGTAATAAAGTAAAATAATGAATTTATTACTAAATAACAAATTACACTATAACATAATGTAATAGAATGCAGTGGTAAGGCCTGGAGTAAGAACACAGTGGCTCAGTGTGCCTGTTTTTATAGTATATAATTACTAGTTTAAATGCCCAGGCTATACATCTACCTAGCTATCCTGGCCGCTCCGCTGTCTACAGTACCTGGCATCACAGAAATGTCCAGCTGTCCAGCAGTTACATGTGTGTGAACACAACTCGTCCCCAGAAAGCACTACAACTAAAAAAAAAACCACATGAGTTCAAAGTTAAGATATGTCACCAAGAAGTGTGAGCACCTTAAGTATAACTTGTGTGCCTCAACTAGGAGTGAAACTCCAAGAAAATTTGTGTGCAAGCAATCCAAGTACAGGAGTGCAACTCTAGGAAGCACTGCGGCTGAGTGTGTGAGTACCTCAATCTGCTGTGTGAACATGGCAAACGCCACAGCTAAAAATGTGTAAGCACCAGAACCAGAAGTGTGTGTGCAAAACTTGGTCATTTTAACAACAATTAAATGAAGGAGAGAGGAGAGGGAGAAAAATTAAAAATAAATACCTACTGAGGGGGTGGGGAAAAATAAATATCTATTAAAGAGGCAGAAAAATTAAAATGATTTTAGCATATGTTGAAAAGTAGATTCAAGTTCTGATAATTACAACTTAGTAATTATAATTAAATATAATTTTGTAATTATAATTACTAAAATATCATAACTTGAATCTACTTTTCAACAAATGCTAGAATTATTTCAATTTTTATGCCCCTTCAATAGCTATTTATTATTTATTTATTTTTGGGTTTGGGGTCACACCCGGCAGCGCTCAGGGGTTACTCCTGGCTCTATGCTCAGAAATCGTTCCTGGCAGGCTCGGGAAACCATATGGGATGCCTGATTTGAACCACCATCCTTCTGCAAGCAAGGCCAATGCCTTATCTCCATGCTATCTCTATGGCCCCAATAGCTATTTATTTAAATATTATATTTTAATACTAGTAATGCTCTAAATTAAGATTAATGTTTTAAGTCTCCATTATTTTTTGTCTTTTTTTGGGGGGGTCACACCCGGCCGTACTCAGAGGCTACTCCTGGCTCTATGCTCAGAAATCGCTCCTGGCAGCTCAGGGAACTATATGGGATGCCAGGATTCGAACCACCATTCTTCTGCATGCAAGGCAAATGCCCTACCTCTATGCTATCTCTCTGGCCCCAAGTCTCCAATATTTTTATGTTATACTCAAAAGTATAAACCGTTGGCTGTCTCTCTCTTCTCTTTATCTCTCTCACACACAGAGACACACACAAATACTAGCAAGAGCTATTCTGCCAGAGATATAGATATAGAACAGCCAAACTGATATCAGATGACTGAAATTCTGTTAAAATAAGTGTTCCAAAATCATGAATTCATAAGACAGAGGGTTCTTCTATAGGAAAGCATTGACATTTTTGCTATATGAAAGTAATTAATAGATTTCATCATTTGGGAGAAAAGAGAAAGATAAACAAGAAACCAAATTATTTTTTTGTTTTTATTTTGGACTTATCCGAGTGATGCTTAGAGCTTATTCCTGGCTATGCACACAGGAATAACTTCTGAAGGGCTTGGAGAACTACATAGGATGTAGAAGATCGAGCCCAGGTTGGCTATGTGCAAGGCAAACACCCTACTTACTGAACTATCGTTGCAGCCCAAAGTTCCAAATTTTTAATAGAAAATATAATTATTAATTATTGTTATTATATTATTATATTACTCAAAGGTCCAGATTATTAATAAAAATATTTTATTAAGCAATAACAAAAAGTTATAGTATTGGTAATAATATACAATTGAGTAGTTTTTTAACACTGAACATTTTCTAAGATTGCAAGTCCTATGTAAAACAATACAATGCAGAATAGAGACTGGAATGTTTCATAAAATAGATTTTTAAGACATTTTTTCCATTAGAGAAGAAAGCCAGGAAAATCTTTATACAATGAAATGATCTATCTTCATCATATTTAAGTCATGGAAAACATACAAACATTGCTCTAGATTTTTTCCTATGTGGAATCAGATATCATACAGTATACTTTAATGAAAATACATTTGAAGAATAAATATCTTTGAGAATACTATCATAATAATGATAACTTGCCTGATTTTAGAAAGCCATATATTTAGCTACTTAAGAAAATCTCCTAAAGATGACTAAAAATTGAATATAAAACAACACCTGGTTGGAATCTTTGCACCCTCCAAGATTAGGTCATTATGTTGGAGGATTTTTATATAATTACTGCATTTTTTAAGTATGATGCTTAACACTTTTCCTTAAGAACAATGTTAGAAGTTCAAGACTCTGCAAGTTCTAAATGTGATTTTTACATTGGCATTTATGTTCTAAAGAATAAATTCTGATGCAATAATGCTTCTTTTTAAAAAGGTTATTGCCACAGAAATTAGAGTAGGTCTCATTCTGTGGAGAAGTAATTAGGTTCTGGAATAATGTGTGATGTACACATGTATACATGAATATTGTATACAGATGTATATAGTATTCACCTTTTATTGTTCTTTAACATATCCTTTAAGCAAATTTTGAAAGAATTTGAAATGGCTTATATATTCAATTTTCTTAATAGCATATTCTTTTATAATGCACAAATCACATAGAAATAGAGAAAATGTATTAATTTTTTAAATGAAACATCTATAGGAAACTTAAAGGTTCTACTTTGTTTCTTAAAGTTACAGTAACATATTCCTAAATGTGTTAAAAGGAAAATATGTTAGGCAACCCTTTGAGGAAAAAAGGATAGAGAAGGTCAGAGAGATAGTACAGGGTGAGGGACTTACCTTAATTGAGGCTGGTCTTGGTTCAGTCCCCAGCAGCAGATAAGGTACCCCCAAAATTATCCCTGAGCAGACTCAGGAATAAGTCCTGAGCAAAAATGAGTTTGGCCGTAAATCCCATATAAATAAATTAATTGTCATATGTGTTCTCAAAATACAGAATTAATATTTAATCCATTTTTCTAAGATGACAATAGATGTGGAATTTCTGGCTATGATTGACAAATACTTTATTACAAAAATCTGGATCAAATTGGTGAAAGGCACATAGCAATTGGATAACTAAGTTAACTAAGCTTCTGAGCTTTAAGTAAAAATAATGAGACTCTATAGCATTTTGACTAAGGGGAATACTATTCCTTTATCTATAAGGACAAAATTTTATAAAATGATAACAAGAAGACTGACTTCTTTGCTGTGATCAATAAGTACACACCTGATTTAGAAAGGTGAAAGACAGCATTTCCAGCTGTTTTTGATGGTGGTGGTGGTGGAGGGGTGGTGGGAGGGGGTTAACCCAAGCAGTACTTGTGGTTACTCCTGGTTCTGTGTTCAGGTATTACTCCTTGAGAGCTCAGGGGACCATTCAGGAGGCTGGGGATTGAATCCCAGTCAGCCTCATGCAAGGCAAATGCCCTATCTGTTGCACTATTGTGCCAATTCCTTCAGCACCATTTTTGGTGAAGATCTCTTACATGAATGATAGATAAGAAACAATAATTCTGCTAGTCTGAAGTTGTAGTAATGGTTGAAGCCTATTCCTAACGAACTGTGAGAGTATGGATTTGTTTGGATACCATTTCTGGAGAAACTTTGGAGGTGTATGGGCAGAAAAAAAATTTTTTTAAAGAACTCAAATGCTTCTATTTTATGTAATTTAAAATTTTATTTAGGTTTTTGTTTGTAATACTATTAACAATGGCTGTTCATGAACATAATTTCAATACCATGGTCACTAACAATCTCCTTCCCCACAAAGATCTAAATATCTCTCCTTCCTATCATTTCCTCAACTCAGTTTTCCCAATTTCAAGTTCTCCCATTGTATTGCTTTTGTACTTTTGTTGATACCTCACTTGACTGTATATTTTTAAGTCCAACATGAGAGATTCTATATCTGTTTTTTCCTTCTGACTGACCTCATTCAGCATGCTACCCACTAGTTCCATCCATGTTGCTGAAAATAATATAATTTTTGTTTCTAAAAATTGCATGGTATTCCATTGTGTATATATGCCACAATTTTTGGGGCGATTCATCTGTAGTTGGGTATTTGCATTGTCCCCATGTCTTGGTTATTGTACTAAGTGCAGCAATGCACATGTCTTTTCAAATTAATATTTTATGTTTTGAAGCTAGAGGCCAAGAAGTGATATATCTGAGGCATATTGTTGTTCTTTCCTAGTTTTTTTTGAGAAATTTATATTCATTCCTTTCTCACCATAACTCCTACAATAATGGATATCCAGATTTTTATATATCTGCCACTCTCATAGGAGTTGAGATGTTGTTTCATTGTTGTTTTGACTTACACTTTCCTATCACGAATGATAATGAGCACTTTTTTGTATGCTTGGTGACCACCTGTAGATAAGTCTTCTTTGGGAAAGTGTAAAAATTCCCCACATGCCATATTTTCAACCCCAGGTAAGGGGATCTGAAGCAGGGTCACTGTGCGAATTAATAAACCAAGACAGCCATGAGGGAGGAAAGCCCGAAGTCAAGTGGCCTCTAGCCTCATGGTCTCCAGGCTGGACAAACCAAAACCCCTCTCCAAAAGGGAGCTGGAAGGTCACATGAGAGACAAAAGTACCTATCAAACTAATCAAGTCTAGGTGTACTTTCACATGTCAATGGGACTGACTGGTGAAAAGGAAAGAGGAAGCTGTGGGAACACCTTTGTTTTGGTTAAAAAAAAAAAAAAAAGGGAGGGGTATTCCAACAGGAAAGTGTCTGTTCAAGAAAGAAGTTGTTTTTTTTTAAAGGGGCCTAACTGAAAATAAAAATTGGGTATGGACCTATAATATACTTAAAAACAGCCTTAACTGATTAACTACACACAGGGAGACAGCGACTTAGTGGCTGTAGACAGTTATCTTACTATCTGAAAATATTAAACAATCTTCATCTGAAGGCAGTCACTAAGCTATATAAAGAAAGGCTTCGATCTATACATCTTCATATGTAGACATACAACATGTATAGGTACACATATACCACATATACATATATAGATATATAACCACAATATATATGTATGTAATATTTAAAATGTCTCATTTAAAATAGAGATATATATACTCTATAATACATATAGCCATATATAGCATATATTATATATATGTATGATATCTATGTATATAGCGATGAGATCATATAAATTTAGGGGGAATAGGGGTTTACACCACATCCTTAGTTCTAAGTATCTGTGATCAGGGATCTGTCCTGGCAGGGCTCAGGGGACCATATGCAGTACCAGCAATAGAACCCAAGTCAGCTACATGCAAGGTAAGTGCCTTACTGGCTGTGCTATCTCTCTGGCCTAGGGTTCACTCACATTGTTGCTCAGAATCTATTCCAGGCTCTGTGATCAAGGGTTACCCCAGTAAGTGCTTGGGGGACATGCCATAGGAGGCCTGTGGGATATCAAGTATATGTAGATACACAAAATGAGAGGACCAAAAAAGAGAATAGAAAGTGGTCAGAAAAAGATTTTAAAAAGTAACGACTGAAAACATCAAATTTGACTAAATTAATAATAGGTCATATAAGAATTTTAATAAATGGCTACTAGATAAAATTCTTCCCAGAAAACTGGATTTCTGTCAGGGTATGCTTATGGGTCACCCCACACCAATCTGACTCCTTCTATCTTTATACCTTTTTCTCTCAAGTATTTTTTCCCAATGTGTTTTAAAATCCTATTCAACTCATCTCTTTCTATGATACATTGTCACATAGAAATTCTTTCCATTATTATAAACTCCTAGTAAAGAGAGTTAAAATCTTATAATACAACTTTTAGAATTTTATTGTATGGTTACATATCTCTTCTTAAAATATTTAATATATTGTCCATATTTCTAGAATAGTTGTCAGACTATATTGTCAGACTAGTGGGCAACAAATCTGAGTTAGTTCTAACATTCCTTCTCCTTTAATCTGTTTCTGATTTCTTCCAATTCTACTGACAATCTCCTTTATATTTGTTCCACTACTACTTGCTTAGTTTGTGATTTCCTAACTTTCTCACCAAAATTGATCCAATAACAACAAATACTTTTTATAGCCCTCTTCTTTTTACTCATCCAAAACACAGTAGTCAGGTTAGTATTTCTCAAGATAGCTTTGATAGTTTTTTACTCCCTGTTGAAACAATAAAAAATGTTAGCTTCTTTTGGCTCAAAAAGAAAATGCAAGTCAATATCTTGCAAATTGCAAATCGTATCTTTCCAAATTGTATTTACAACTTCTCTTCACCAACCCTAAATTCTAGTTGTGAATAAATATGACGATGTTTCTTAAAATTCAACTGAAATAAACTCTGAGGTTTAAAAAGAAAAAAGAAATTAGGGAAAATATTATTACTTGTGGGTGGGTCAATGTTCCCTGACAACTTGTAAATGTTCTAAGATTTAGCATTATGTAAGTTTTTGGAAGCGTAAAGCAGCCACATCAGCTAAAGGAGATGAAAATTTCAAGACACATGGTCATGAAATATGTAAAGCAGATGGACAGTGTTAGAGTGGAAGATAGTCCATCCCAAACTTCTTCTGCCAGCTACAGACAAGAAGTCAATCCAGTTTATCTCCCAAACAAGAGCACATTACAGATACAGTAAATAAATACAGATAAAAATAGCTTCAAGCACAAGGTGCATGAAACAAACAGAAAAGAAATTACAACAAAAAATTATGAAATACACAGTTTTGTTTTTTGCAATGACAGAGAAACTTGCAGTCTCAAAGGGACTGAACTTCGTTGTTTTTGGTTTTGGGGCCTCACCAGTGGCACTCAGGGTGACTCTTGGCTTTGTGCTCAGAAATTGCTCTTGGCAGGCTCTGGGAACTATATGGGAGGATGAGGATTGAACTCGGGTCTGAACTGGGTCAGTAGTGTGCAAGGCAAATACTCTACCGCTGTGCTATCACTAAGGCCCCTGGACTTGAACTTTGATGTCTGAGCAAAACCTCAGACATCCAGAGACCATTATTCTAGGAAGCTAGAGGATCTTAATTTGCTGTCATGAAAATGCATTGTTTTTCTAATAATATGCTGTTGCCTGTATAGTGCTCTGTAGGAAAATGAAAAAAGATTCTATCACTTTACAGCTTTGTGAATTGAATAAAAAATATGGCTTTATCAAATATGGTAACAAAAACTGCAGATATTTGTACGGTGTGGGTCAAATTGTTTAACTAAGCTTTTCATGCTCTCTGTATTAATGCCAAAAATAACCATTTGTCAGCCTTAAAATAAAATGAGTTCTGAATTCATGATTCCCAAATTTTAAGTGTTTTACTATAAAAGGATGCATATTAAATAAAGGTTAAGAAGCCAAAAAGGCAAGATTAATCAGGACATCAGAGATGTTGAGAATAATAAAATTCTTGTTCCAGGAAAGAACTGATGAAGTTTTTCCCTCTGCTTATTGTCCTTACTTTTATTTAAAAGAATAAAGTTAATTGAAAATTTTCCGCTGCAGTTACTAAAGGTATACTCTTCATACTTACACAAAATTTTATAACATCCCTTCAAACTGCCAAGGAGTAATTGAACATGGGGGTTAAAGTTCTTGATAAATAACAGAAGACTTTACTATTAATGTTCTCATTAAAGAGAACATTTCTAAAAAACTATAGCACAGAAGACTAATTTTCACTCACTATTAGTCACTTAGAAGTATGTGAAACAACTTTACTATCAGATATCTGAAATAGCAGATGTCATAAAATATAATGTCTCTAAATAGTCAGACCTAAACTTGACCTTAAGATTTAATCATCAGTAATACCATGACTTCATAAATTATCCAGGCTAATTTTGTAATTAGAACATTTATTATTTTAAATAACTCTCCTATTACACATGTATCCAAAGTAAATTGTGCACAGGGAAATTCTTCTTTATTAGTGTAGTAAAATTGTTTTATAGAGAAAAGATACTATTCAAAAAGAATGTCGCAAGATAGAAAGAAAAAGAAAAAGAAAAAAATTGTGCTCTATTGAATGACATAGGCAACTCCAGAATTGAGCACCAAAAGCAACTTTCTTATTCTTTAATTATAGGGCCACACCTGTTGGTGCTCAGGGCCTATCCCTGTGCTCTAGGATTATTCCTAGCAGTCTCAGGATCCATTTAGAGTGCCAAGAAACAAAGCCAGGTCAGATGTGTGCAAAACAAATACTCTACCAGCGATACCATTTCTCAGACACCAAAGCAACTTAATGGCATATATTTTCTCTGTATTTATGAAACACTACTAAAGGCATGATGGTGATAATCAAGGGTTCCAGCATTATATTCTTCACCTTTTATGTGACATCTCTACCATTTCTCAGCTGTATAATATTATGCATATTTTTATTACTTTGTTTCAGTTTCCTTGTCTGTAAAATAAGAATTGATAGGATTTCCAATTTAGAGAGCCATTGGAGTAATTTTTAAAGCATAATATCAGTAAGTCATTAATTATTTGCACTATAGTACAAATATTAATACACATACAACTGTATGTATTGGCTATCCCAATAGGACATAGCAAGGACTTTACTAGACTATACCATCTAGAACTGTGCAGTTATGACATATGCTCACACTATAAAATTAACATATATTATTATAGGGATGAAACCCAGATTTGTTGCATGAAAGCTAAGTATTCTACTTGTACTATCTCTCTAGTCCAAAAATCTGTATTTTTTCTTTATTTAAAGAAAATGCATCAACTATTTGACATAGTTAATCATAATATATTTGTTTACAGATAAGTGAGAGCAACATTATTAAAAGAAATAGAAAAAAGGAAGAGAAGAAAAAAAATTTTAAAAAGGAAAAAAGTAGAGTGGAACGCAAATTTTTGAAAATTATTGTGTCTCCAAAGAAGCCAATAATACAATGCAGAAGGTTAGTATGCTCTTCTTGTTAGCTGTCCATTCTGTTACATCATTTGTTTATAAACATTAAATGATCTAAACTGGTGTGTTCCTATGGGGATGACAGCATCAAAAAAAAAAAAGTTGCCCAGGAATTCAAAGCACTATTACTAATACTGTTCTTTTATGGTGTTTGTTCTCAGCTTCCAGAGCTGTTAGAAGAACAAAGATACGGGGGAGGGTGCCCACACTAGCTCAAAAAAAAAAAAAAAAAAGCTGTGATGATATCAGCCTAAATACCAGCACACCTGAAGTTTGGTCAGATTGATGTCTCCAAAGAGAATAGTAGTGGACTGCTGAGGCAGGGCAATAAATATAGTGGTAACTATGGGTGATGGATGCAGCAGTCATGCTTTGGCAGGGCTGGGACTTGCCTTGCTCGCTCCTCTTGAGATTGCTAGCTTGCTGGTTCATGTCCAGTGCAACCATGATTTCTCATGGCTTGATTTACAACATCTCTTCCTAGAAAAGAGTGAGCCTATGGAGCTGGCCCAGCTAGCCCAGTTCGAACATGGTGACTGTGTTTGACTTTAGTATTTTTTGCAGAAATGACTAGGGATGTGGTGGTCAGAGAAATAGATATAATGGTGGATAGCTGAGACCCATTTTTATGCCTGCCATTTGAAAGTATGACTTAATATAAATATGTTAATTCTATTCCATACTCTTAGACAATTTACTACTTTGCTTTCTGAGCATGAATACAAATGCTGTTGTCACATTCTCCCCCAAAACTTTAAATTGCCAGAATTTCTCAGTTTAGCTAGAGAAAATACAGTGATATTTAATTTATAGATCCATGATTACTAAAAAGTTTACTAATGAAATACCTGTTTTTATATTTGATGGTCATCAAGATAATTACTGAATATCTAAATTTTACATTGTTGGCAATTAATTTAGCTTTCTATTGACAATCAAGGGAGCTAGAGCCTTTTTACTCTCATTTAATTTTTACTAGGTTGTTTTATGTATTAATTTAGGTGTTCTAAGTTAATTACACAAATTATAAACATAATAAATATTCATAGGTATTATGTTATAAACATATAATAAATTTTAATATACTGTATAGCAAATCCACCTATTATTTCTATTGAAGAGTATCCTATCTATACCTGGTGCCATGCATTTTCATCAAAAATTTTTAAAAATAGTCTTTTTTATTAAATTAATGTAAATTCATAAATGTGTTCATGATTGAGTTAAAGACATACAATCTTCCAACACCCATTTCTTCACCAATGTACATTTCCCACCACCAATGTCCATAGTTTCTCTCTTGTCCCCACCTCCAGTCTGCTGCCATGGCAGATATTTTCTTCTCTCTTTCTTATTTACTTGTTAGCCACTGTGTTTAGCAATATTGCAACTGAAAGGGTATCATATCTCTTTACCTCTAAGTATGTAGTTCTTGCCCACAGTGATTATTTCCAACTATTATTGTTATAGTGGTCTCTTCTCTGTTTTAGCTGCATTCCATCTACCTACTCAACCTTGTATCAAACTTTGTACTATGGATCCTGACCTTATTTCTATTGTTTTTGAGTATTATTCTCAAACCATTATTAAAATATATTAACTTCCTTTAACATAGACATAAATACAAATACATTCATTTATATACACATATTAATCTATTAGAATAACAAAAACTTCATTGAATTTCAGATATATTTACTTCATTGAATTTCCCATATATATTTCATTAAATTTTATATACATACATAAACATATTTATGTACATAAGTATGTACATTATACAAATATAATGGCACTCTAATTGTTTTTTTTTTACAAATATTTGTTTATTTTAATGAAGCTGGTACAGACAATGTCCATTTAAATCCCATCTCCCAGGCCAGAAAGTACAAACAAAATAAAAAAAGAGCAGTGTTCAGTTGTATATACTTCTGTATGAATAGCTTTAACTGCTAATGAAAGAACTTTTCTGGGATCTTCTGACAAGCTTTTTTCTCATTAATCTTAAAATGCTTTCTCCAGTGAAACCATCTTTGAAGTTAGTCATGACTCTCATCACAGCTGTCATTTATTTCGTTTCCAATCTGATCTTGTTCCTCTTCATTTTTTTTTTTTTTTGGTCCATACCCTCAGATTTTAAAAGTAGCTTCAAGTTAAGGAAAGGTCATTTTCCACAGTTCAGTTCTGAAAAACTTCCATCTCTCACTGAAAGTCATAGTCCAGGAGTGAAGCGATCACATGCTAGAACATCAGGGCCAATTGAAAAGTCATTACGGACACTCGCATTGGTCAGTCCTATTTATGCACAGTCCCTGCAAAAGATGGCTACTCTGTGCACACGTCATTTCTAAAAGGAGAGCAATGTCAAGGGGCTGAGGTCTGATCACCAAAAATCAGCACAATGAAAACAAATGATAATGAATAATGGGCACTAGAATTCAAATTACCAGATGTTTTAAAGAGACTGGGTGCCTGTTCTCAATTCTTTTTTGAACACCACATTACAAAAGAACTATTTTTAAAAATAAAAAAGGATTGAGGATAAAGAAAAAAATAAAAAGAATATCTAAATCCTTGAGTGACCCCCTGTTTGTTCCTGATAAACTTCAATCACATCTTCTTCCTCCATTCCAAGTTCTTTTGGAGTGTGGTTATCAGCAATTCTCTGACCTTCAAAGAGAAACCTGAGTTAATTCATTGGAACTCCCTGTCTTTGACAGTAAGATTCTTTAAGTTTCTTGAGATGTGTGGTCATTTTCACTTTAAAATGAATCTCACTGCTATCCTGTCCAATAACTTTGCGTTTTATGTATTCTCCTTCCTTCTTATCTCCCAAGTCCTCAGTTGAAGGTTTTGCCTCCTGATCCGACATGGTGGCGCTGGCTCCCCGGGCTGTCTGCACGGCCGCAGCCTCGGGCAGGCAGGACCTCGCTGGGGCTCCGTCAGCGCAGACCGTCTCCGGCCACAGCACAACACGGCGGCGCCTCTAATTGGTATTTTATTGAATCTACCAGTATCAAGAAAATTTGTGTAATGAAGTTGGAGAGATAACTCAATGAGTTGAGTGCATGCTTTACAAGGAAAAAGCCTAAACCTACTCCCCAGCAATGCATGACCCCTAAGCTCAGACTAGTAGACCCTGAGTACTTTACACATTGAGATTCTATGATTTACAATACTATTAATAATATTAGTATAATAATATTATTAATAATATTAATAATAGTTTCTCATGCACACAATTCTAACACCATGTCCATCAGCAGTGCACCCTTCCCTTTCCCAAAGATCCCCAAACTCTTTTCTCAAATTGCTATAAATTGCTTAATATTGTTTTATCTTAGAGAGCTATAATATTTCACTGTGTCTATAAACCATAACTTCTTGATCTATTTATCTGTAATTGAGCATTTAGATTTATACTAAGTATGGTGATTAACGTAAGTATGCATATATATTTTTCAAATTATTATTTTTGGGTTTTGAAGATGCCAAACAGCAGTATCACTAGATCACATGGCAGTTCTATTTCTACTTTTATTGAAAAATCTCCATATTATTTTGATAGATGCTGAACCAGATAACAACAATGGATGAACACTCATTTTTCACCAAAAACCAACAAACTGGCTTTTCCACACATTTGTATGCCTACTGTTCTCACATGTATAAGATGATATATAATTGCTTTGATTTCAACAGACTGAATTTTTATATACTTTTTTATTTAAACACCTGGATTGTAGTTGGGTTTTAGTCATGTAAAGAAACCCCCTTAACTAGTGCAACATTTTCATCACCAATGACACAAATTTCGCTACTCTACCCCAAACCCGCATGTACTCAAGACAGGCGTTCTACTTCCCTCATTCATTCACATTGTTATGACAGTTCTCAATGTAGTTATTTCTCTAACTCTTTGTGGTGAGCTTCATGTTGTGAGCTGGACCTTACAGCCCTCCTCTATTTTGTCTCTGAGAATAATTGCAAAAATGTCTTTTATTTTTCTTAAAACTCATAGATGAGTGAGACTATTCTGCATCTCTGTCCCTCTGTCTTATTTAACTCAGCATAATAGATTCCATGTACATCCATGTATAGGAAAATTTCATGACTTCATCTCTCCTGATGGCTGCATAATATTCCATTGTGTATATTTACCACAGTTTCTTTAGCCATTCATCTATTGAAGGGCATCTTAGTTGTTTCCAGAGTATGGCTATTGTAAACATTGTTGCAATGAATATAAGTGTGAGGAAGGGATTTTTGTATTGTATTTGTGTGTTCCTAAAGAATCCCAAGGAGTGGTATAGGTGGATCATATGGGAGCTCAATCTCCAGTTTTGGAGGAATCTCCATATTGCTTTCCATAAAGGTTGGACTAGATGGCATTCCAACCAGCAGTGAAATAGTTTCTTTCCACATCCCCGCCAGCACTGCTTGTTCTCAATCTTTGTGATGTGTGCCAATCTCTGTGGCATGCGATGGTACCTCATAGTTGTTTTGATTTGCTTTTCCCTGATGATTAGTGATGTGGAGCATTTTTATGTGCCTTTTGGCCATTTGTATTTCCTCTTTGACAAAGTGTCTATTTCTTCTCCCAATTTTTTATGGAATTAGATGATTTTTTCTTATAAAGTTCTGTCAGCGCCGTGTATATTTTGGATATTAGCCCCTTATCTGTTGGGTATTGGGTGAATAGTTTCTCCCACTCAGTGGGTAGCTCTTGTATCCTGAGCAATATTTTCTTTAAGTTGCAGAAGCTTCTAAGTTTAATATATTCCCATCCGTTTATCTCTGCTACCACTTGGTTCGAGAGAGCTGTTTCCTCCTCAAAGACACCTTTAGTCTCAATGTCATGGAGTGTTTTGCCTACATGTTGTTCTATATACATTATGATTTCAGGGCTGATATCAAAGTCTTTAATTCATTTGGATTTGGACTTCATACATGGTGTTAGCTGGGGATCTGAGTTTGCTTTTTGCAAGTAGCCAACCAGTTGTGCCAATACCACTTGTTGAAGAGGCTTTCCTTGCTCTAGGATTTCTTGCTCCTTTATCAAAAATTAGTTGCTTGTATGTCTGGGGAATATTCTCTGAGTACATCATATTCCACTGATCTGATGGTATGTCTTTATTCCACTACCATGATGGTTTCATAACTATTGCTTTGTAATACAGTTTAAAATTGAGTAAAGTAATGCCTTTCATATTCCTTTTCCCAAGGATTGCTTTAGCTATTTGAAGGTGTTTATTATTCCAAATAAATTTCAGAAGTGCTTGATCCACTTCTTGGAAGAATGTCATGGGTAATTTTAAAGGGATTGCATTAAATCTGTACAATGCTTTGGGGAGAATTGCCATTTTAATGATTTTATTCCTGCCCATCCATGAGCAGGGGATGTGTTTCCATTTCCGTGTGTCCTCTCATTTCTTAGAGCAGGGTTTTATACTTTTCTCTGTATAGGACCTTCACGTCTTGAGTCAAGTTGACTCCAAAATATTTGCATTTGTGTGACACTAATGTGAATGGGGTTGTTTCTTAATGTCCATTTCTTCCCTATCATTTTTGGTGTATGAAAAAGGCCATTTATTTTTTGGTGTCAGTTTTATAGCCTGCCACATTGCTATATGAATCTATTGTTTCTAGAAGTTTTATAGTAGAATCTTTAGGGTTTTCTAAGTATATGTTATGACATCTGTAATCAGTGAGAGCTTGACTTCTTCCTTTTCTATCTCGATGCCCTTCATATCTTTTTCTTGCCTAATCTCTATAGCAAGTACTTCCAGTACCATGTTGAATAGGAGTTGTGAGATAGGACAGCTTTGTCTTGTACCAGAATTTAGAGGAAAGGCTTTTAGTTTTTCTCCATTTAGGATAATATTTGCCAGACGTTTGTGATAGATGGCCTTAACTATATTGAAGAAGGTTTCTTTCATTCCCATCTTGCTGAGAGTTTTCATCAAGAATGGGTGTTGGAGCTTATCAAATGCTTTTTCTGCGTCTTTGGTATGATCATGTGATTTTTATTTTTCTTGTTATGTTGTGTATTATGTTGATAGATTTATGAATATTAAACCATCCTTGCATTCCTGGGATGAAACCTACTTGATCATATTGAATGATCTTTTTTATGAGGCATTGGATCCTATTTGACAGGATTTTGTTGAGGATCTTTGCATCTATATTCATCAAGGATATTGGTCTGTAATTTTCTTTTTTGTCAGCTTCTCTGTCTAGTTTTGGCATCAAGGTAATGTTGGCTTCATAAAAGCTCTTTGAAAGTGTTCCCGTTTTTTAAATTCATAAAAGAGACTGGCCAAGATTTGTAATAGTTTCTTTTGAAAGGTTTGAAAGAATTCATTAGTGAATCCATCTGGGCCTGGCTTTTGTTTTGGGGCAAACATTTGATTATTGTTGTAATTTCCTCAATAGTGATGGGGGTGTTTAGACATGCTACATCCTCCTTATTCAACTGTGGAAAATTATGAGTCCAAGAATTTATCCACTTCTTCCAGGTTCTCATGTTTGGGTGCATAGAGTTTCTCAAAATAGTCTCTGATTACCTTTTGAATCTCTGCAATATCTGTAATGATCTCCCTTTTTTCATTTCTAATATGGGTTATCAGGTTTCTCTCTCTTCGTGTTTTGCCAATGGCCTATCAATCTTGTTTATTTTCAAAGAGTCTACTTTTGCTTTAATTGATCTTTCAGATTGATTTTTGAGTTTCTGCTTCATTGATTTCTGCTCTTAGCTTTGTTATTTCCTTTGTCTCCCTATGTTTGGTTCCTTTTCTTGATCATTTTTTAATTTTATAAGCTGCGTCATTAGACTATTGAGGTATACCCCTTCTTCCTTCCTGATGTGTGCTTGCAAAGCTATAAATTTTCCTCTCACGACCACTTTTGCTGTGTCCCATAGATTCTGATAGTTTGTGTCTTCGTTGTCATTTGTTTCCAGGAAAGTTTTGATTTCCTCTTTGATTTCATCTCAGACACACTGGCTGTTCAGTAGCAGGCTGTTTAATTTCCAGTTGTTAAAGTTCTTCTGTGTCCCTTTATAGTACACATCTAATTTCAGAGTGCTGTGGTCTGCAAAAGTAGCCTGCCAAATTTCTATCCTCTTGATTTTATGGAGATATATTTTATGTGCCAGTATGTGGTCTATCCTGTAGAATGACCCATGTACATCGGAGAAGAATGTATACACAGGTTTCTGGGGATGGCGTGTCATATATATATATTCTTTCATTTTCAATTTCAATTTCATTTCAATTCTTTCATTTCTCTTTTCATGGCTAGTATATTTTCTTTGGGTTTTAATCTGGTTGACCTATCAAACATTGACAAGTCTGTGTTGAGGTCTCCCACAATTATTGTGTTATTATTGATATCCTCTTTCAAATTTGTCAATAATTGTATCAGATATTTTGCTGGTCTCTCCGTATATATATTTAGTAGTGTGATTTCTTCCCGTTGCACATATCCCTTTATTACTATGAAGTGTCCATCTTTGTCCCTTACAACTTTTTCGAGTATAAAGTTTGTGCTGTCTGATATTAATATGGCCACCCCAGCTTATTTAAGGGTGTTATTTGCTTAGATGGTTTTCTCTAGCCTTTGATTTTGAGTCTATGTTTGTTCTGACTATTCAGATGTGTTTCCTGTAGGCAGAAGGTTGGATTAATCATTTTGATCCATTTAGCCACTCTGTGTCTCTTAATTGGTGCATTTAGTTTATTGACATTGAGGGAGAAGATTGTCATGGGATTTAATGTCATCTTTGTGTAGAAGTTTGTTGTGTCTGTTCTTCTGTCTTGTCTTAAAGTAGAACTTTCAGTTTTTTCTTTAAGGCTGATTTTGCATTGATAAAGTTTCTGAGCTTTTGCTTATCCGTGAAGCTATTTATTTTTCCTTCAACCTGAATGACTGTGGCTGTGAGAAGTATTCTAGGTGAGGCCTCCATTTCACTTAGTCTTGTCACAATATCCCTCCACTGGCTTTTGACCTTGAGAGTTTCTTGTGACATGTCTGCTGTTAATCTTAAGGATGCTCCTTTGAATATAATTTCCCTTTTTGATCTTGCTGCTTTCAGTACTCTATCTCTATCTCTATCTGTAGGAGTGGTCATTGTGAATAGGATGTGTCATGGAGTATTCTTCTTCAGGTCTCTTTTAGCTGGTACTCTTTGGGCATGCAGGATTTGATTGCATGCAGTCTTTAGCTCTGGGAGTTTCTCTGTGATGATGTCTTTGACTGTTGATTCTTCCTGGGAATCCCCTCCTGGACCTCTGGAATTCCAATGATTCTTGTTTCTGTTGTGTTTATCAAAGACTTTTATTTCATCTTTTCACATTCTTTGAGTACTTTTTTCATTGTGTGATCTTTTGCATTAAGTTTCTTTCCAATCTCTTCTGTTGTATGGAGTTATTCTGCATTTCATCTACAGTTCACTGATTTTGTCGTCAGCTGCTGTTACCCTGTTGGAGAGGCTTTCCATTGAGTTTGTTCAGTTCAACTACTGTGTTTTTCAGGTTTGTTATTTCAGTTTGAAGTTTTCTGATGTCTATCTTTGTGTTCTGTTCAGCTAAAGCTATGTTTTCTTTTATTTTCATGAGTATCCTCCATATTTCTATTCTAAACTCCTTATCTGAGAGATTAATCAGATGGTTGGCATTTTTTTGTCATCAGAGCTAACATCTTTATTCTCTGTGCATGGTGTTTGCCTGCAAGGTTTCCCCTTTGTCATGCTGTATGCGATTTTTTTCTGCATCTTTCGGTGGGTTCATTAGTTAGAAAGAGTGCAGGGGCCACAAAGTGAAGGAGCGTGTCCATGCTCTTCTGGAGCCTCTAGGAGAGAGTATTTGGTGGGCCCTCCTTGGCCCTCTCAGGAGAGTTCAGGAGTAAGAACAGTAGAGAAACACACAAAAACGACAGATCCCTTTGTCTCTCCCAGTTGGTAATCCTACAGCAGGGGCAAACCTCTCCTGCCTGCCTTCACAGACAAGGTATTTGCCTTTCTGCAGGGTCACTTCTGGTAGCCCATTTTCACATCACCCAGTCCTTTGTTGGCCTTTTGGTTTGAGTGCCTCTAGGAGAGAGTTTTTGCTGGCCCTTCTTGACCCTCTTAAAGAGAGTTCAGGAGACAAAAAGAGATAGAAAACATACAAAGGTGTACAGGTCCCTTTCATCTCTTCCAGTTGGTAATCTACAGCAGGGGCAAAACCTCTCCTACCTGCCTTCACAGAAAAAGGATATGCCTTTCTTCAGGGCACCTCTGGTAGACGATTTCACTCACTCAACCTTTCTTGGCCTTTTGGATGTGGGCGCCTCTAGGAGAAGAGGTTTTGGTGGTCCCTTCTGGCCCTCTCAGGAGAGGTTGAGGAACAGAAGAGTAGAGGAAATACAATTTTAACCATGATGAATTATTGAGACATACATTTTTAAAGCATTGTATTGTGAAAGATAAAAAAATGTTTACTTGATTTGAGTTAAAAATAAAGAGAAATGCAGAAGCATATTTAGGTATACATCATCTGACAGAGGGTCACCTTAATACATCTTATGTGGCAAAAATATTTTCACTACTAATCATTTACTGAAACACTAAGCATTAAGGTGTTAGTAAAAATGGTAATTTTTTATTTGGCAGTGTAGGATAATTAAGTTTAAAAAATGTAAGTTGCTTTTATCATTTGAAGGCTCATTAATGTGATTGGGGGCTTGGGCCACACCTAGTGGGGCTCAGTGGGTTACACCTGGCTATGCGCCCAGAAATTGCTCCTGGCTTGAGGGACCATATGGGATAACAGGGGATCTGTTTTTGCTAGTGCATGCAAGATAGACCCCTTACAGCTTGTGCCATCACTCCAACCCCTAATGTGAAATTTTTTTATGATAAAAATACCAGTATTTGCATATTGTTCTGCTTGGCAAAATGAATGACTTCTGTTTCGACTTTATGCTTCACTAGAACAAGATTTCTCAGTGCTTTGTCAAGTTGATCTTCACATTCCTACAAGCAAAACAATCATAGAGTTAGATTGGTCAATTTGACTATTTTTTGATTGAAAATCACTCAATGTAGTTAAATTTTGTTGCCTCTTTTTACATGAAAATGTTGACAACAAGTTGGTTAGTGATGGCCTTGAGATATATTTTTTGTCAGTTTCATAAAAGTCCCACTTTATAGTAAATTCCAGAAATTGAAATTTTGGCTGATGGGGGTCATAGAGATAGCAACAGCAGTAGGGGGCATTTTCCTTGATACAAGAGCCAATCTAGGATGAATGGTAGTTTAAATCCCGGCCTCACATATGGTTCTCAGAGCCTACCAGAAGCAATTTCTGAGTGCAGAGCTGGGAGTAACACCTGAACGTTGCCTGGTGTGACCCAAAAACAAACGAAAGGAAGGAAGGAAGGAAGGAAGGAAGGAAGGAAGGAAGGAAGGAAGGAAGGAAGGAAGGAAGGAAGGAAGGAAGGAAGGAAGGAAGGAAGGAAGGAAGGAAGGAAGGAAGGAAGGAAGGAGGGCGGGGAGGGAGGGAGGGAGGGAAGGAGGGAAGGAGGGAAGGAGGGAAGGAGGGAGGGAAGGAGGGGGGAAGAAAAGAAAGAAAGAAAGAAAGAAAGAAAGAAAGAAAGAAAGAAAAGAAAGAAAGAAAAAAGAAAGAAGAAAGAAAGAAAAGAAAGAAGAAGAAAGAAAGAAGAAAGAAAGAAAGAAAGAAAGAAAGAAAGAAAGAAAGAAAGAAAGAAAGAAAGAGAGAAAGAAAGAGGGAGAGAGAAAGAAGAAAGAAAGAAAGAAAGAAAGAAAGAAAGAAAGAAAGGAAAGAAAGAAAAGAGAAAGAAAGAAAAGAAAAGAAGAAAGAAAAGAAAAAGAAAGAAAGAGAAAGAGAAAGAAAGAAAGAAAGAAAGAAGAAAGAAAGAAAGAAAGAAAGAAAGAAAGAAAGAAAGAAAGAAAGAAAGAAAGAAAGAAAGAAAGAAAGAAAGAAAGAAAAGAAAAAGAAAGAAAGAAGAGGGAGAGAGAAAGAAAGAAAGAAAGAAAGAAAGAAAGAAAGAAAGAAGAAAGAAAGAAAGAAAGAAAGAAAGAAAGAAGAAAGAAGAAAGAAAGAAGAAAGAAAGAAAGAAAGAAAGAAAGAAAGAAAAGAAAGAAAGAAAGAAAGAAAGAAAGAAAGAAAGAAAGAAAAAGAAAGAAAGAAAGAAAGAAAGAGAGAAGAAAGAGAAGAGAAAGAAGAGAAAAAAAGAAAGATGAAAGAAAGAAAGAAAGAAAGAAAAAGAAAGAAAGAAAGAAAGAAAGAGAAGGAAGGAAGGAAGGAAGGAAGGAAGGAAGGAAGGAAGGAAAGAAGGAAGAAGAAAGAAAGAGAAAGAAAGAAAGGATAGGAAAGAAAGAAAGAAAGAGAAAGAAAGAGAGAAAGAAAGAAGGAAGGAAAGAGAAAGAAGAAAGAAATAGAAAGAAAGGAAAGAAAGAAAGAAAGAAAGAGAAAGAAAGAGAGAAAGAAAGAAGAAAGAAAGAAAGAAATTAGAAAGAAATGATAGAATAAAGAAAGAAAGAAAGAAAGAAGAAGAAAGAAAGAAAGAAAGAAGAAAAAGAAAGAAAGAAAGAAGAGAAAGAAAGAGAGAGAGAAAGAAAGAAAGAAAGAAGAAAGAAAGAAAGAAAGAAAGAAAGAAAAAGAGAAAGAAAGAAAGAAAGAAAAGAAAGAAAGAAAGAAAGAAAGAAAGAAAGAAAGAAAGAAGAAAGAAAGAAGAAAAAGAAAGAAGAAAAGAAAGAAAGAAAAGAAAGAAAGAAAGAAAGAAAGAAAGAAAGAAAGAAAGAAAGAAAGAAAGAAAAAGAAAGAAAGAAAGAAAGAAAGAAAGAAAAGAAAGAAAGAAGAGAAGAAAGAAAGAAGAAAGAAAGAAAGAAAGAAGAAGAAGAAAGAAAGAAAGAGAAGAAAGAAAGAGAAGAAAGAAAGAAAGAAAGAAAGAAGAAAGAAAGAAAGAAAGAAAGAGAAAGAAGAAAGAAAGAAAGAAAGAAAGAAAGAAAGAAAAGAAAGAAAAGAAAGAAAGAAGAAAGAAAGAAGAAAAAAAAAAGAAAGAAAGAAAGAAAAAGAAAGAAAGAAAGAAAGAAAGAAAAGAAAGAAAGAAGAAAGAAAGAAAGAAAGAAAGAAAGAAAGAAAGAAAGAAGAAGAAAGAAAGAAAGAAAAGAAAGAAAGAAAGAAAGAAAGAAAGAAAGAAAGAAAGAAAAGAAGAAAGAAAAAATTTTCTTTGGACCATTTCTAACCATTTTCAAATGATTCTGCAGGTGAAATATTTCACTAAAAACCATCACCCAAAATTGTACCATAAACTCCCATTATATTTGATAAGCATCTTCAGAGCTTGTAACTAATGTGAATTATTTGAACTTGTTTCAGTCTGCATTTATGTATTTAACCCCAATAACACTATATAATCTTGCATTTAAGCATTGATTCAAAATAAATGGTTATATCTCGGTGATTATGAAAATGAAAAACACAGAATTTGGTTGCTTATTCTTGAAATAACATTGAAGCAGGATCTATGTACTGTGGAGGTAGAATAACTGCCATATATACTAAGATATTTGTGAAAGAATATAAAGTTTAAAATATGGTATTTTAACAAAGAGTGGCGAATGCAGTTAAGGAAATAACTACACTCACAATTATCATGACAATGGCAATGAGTGAGAGAACTAGAGTACCTGTCTCAAATACATGCAGGGGGTAGGGGAGTAGGGAGATGGGGAATTAGTGGTGGTGGGAAGGTAGCACTGGTAACAGGGGAAGTTTATTTTTATAACTGAAACCTAACTACAAACAATTTTGTAATTATGTTGTCTAAATAAAGATATTATTTAAAAAATAAAATTATATTTTACCCTCTATATTATTATTAAATTTCAGTAAATGCAGTAGCATAATGGGACTTAGATCATCAAAAAAAAAAACAAAAAACTTTTTTTAAGACAATAGAATCATTTTATTTCCACACCCAGCAGCGCTCAGGAATTACTTATGGCTCTGTGCTCAGAAATCTCTCCTCACAGGCTAATAAGGAATGCCAGAATAAAACCAAGGTCCAACTTCAGGTCTGTGCATGCAAGGCAAATGCCCTACCACTGTGCTATCACTCTGGACTCAGAAGTTTTCTTATTTTCTAAGACACTAGACTGTGGAATCTAGTCACAGTTGTGCCAGTAACATTCTGCATAATTCATTTCTTTTTAAAAATATATCTAAGCATTTTGATTACAAACATGTATGTTGTTGTTTTTCAATTATATAAAGAACACAGCCCTTCACCAGTGTAATATTACCATCACATATGAGCCCCATTTTTCTCCTCCCACCCCACCTGTATTTGAGACAGGCATTCTACTTTTCTCACTCATTAACATTGTTATAATAGTTGTCAGTGTAGTTATTTCTCTAATTGCACTCACCACTCTTTGTGGTATGCTTCATATCTGTGAGCCAATTCTTCTAGCCTTCATCTCTATTGTCTCTGGACATTATTACAATAATGTTTTTTATTTCTGTTAAAATAATGAGTGAAACTCATAAATGAGTGAGACTATAATGTGTCTATCGCTCTCCCTCTGACTCATTTCACTCAGCATGATAGATTCCATGTACATCCACATATAGGAAAATTTCATGACTTCATATCTCCTGATGGCTGCAAAATATTCATTGTTTATATGTACCACAGTTTGTTTTGCCATTCATCTGTTGAAGGGTATCTTGGTTGTTTCTAGAATCTGTCTATTATAAATAGCGCTGCAATTAATATATTGTGAGGAAGAGATTTTTGATGGAATTATTGTGTTCCTAGAGGGGTATATTACCTAGGAGAGCAAGAGCTAGATCATATGGAAGATCAATGTCCATTTTTTTTATGGACTCTCCATATCGTTTTCTATAAAAGCTGGAGTATATACCGTTTTCACCAGCAGTGAATGAGAGTTGATTTCTCTCCACATCTCTGACAGCACTGATTGTTCTTGTTCTTTGTGATGTGTGCCAGTCTCTGTGGCATGAGATGGTACCTTGTTCTTGGCTTGATTTGCATATCTCTGGTGATTAGTGATATGGAACATTTTTTCATGTGCCTTATGACCATTTATATTTCTTTGAGGATGTGTCTGTCCATTAATTCTTCCCATTTTTGATGGGGTTAGATGATTATTTCTTGTGAAGTTCTGTCAGTAACTTGTATATTTTTGACAGTAGCCCCTTATTTGGTGGGTATTGGGTGAATAGTTTCTTCCATTTTGTGGATGGCTTTTGCATCCTAGACACCATTGCTTTTCAGGTGCAGAAGCTTCTCAACTTAATATAGTCTCATCAATTTATCGCTGCTTCCACGTGTTTGGAAAGAGCTGTTTTCTCCTTAAAGATGCCTTTAGTCTCAATGTCATGAAGTGCCTTATCTACATGTTTTGTTCTATATACCTATGGTTTCAGACCTGATAGCAAGGTCTTTAATCCATTTTGAATTGATCATTTGTTTGTGTGAGTTAGATGGAGGTCTGAGTTCTCCTTTTTCCAAGTGGCTGACAGGTTGTACCAACACCACTTATTGAAGAAGCTTTTCTTGCTTCATTTTGCACTTATTGCCCCTGTATCAAAAATTCATTGATTGTATGTCCAAGGAACATACTCTGAATAATCAAGTCTATTCCACTTATCTGAGGGTGTATCTTTATTCTAGTGCCATGCTGTTTTAATTACTATAGCTTTGTAATACAATTAAAAGTTGGAGAAAGTGGTGCCTCCCATATTACTTTTCCCAAGGGTTGTTCTAGTTATTCATGGGTGTTTATTGTTCCAGATGAATTTCAGGAGTATCTGATCCACTTTTTTTTTTTTAATTTTTTTTTTTTTTTTTTGTGGTTTTGGTCACACCCGGCCGTGCTCAGGGATTATTCCTGGCTCCAGGCTCAGAAATTGTTCCTGGCAGGCACGGGGGACCATATGGGATGCCGGGATTCGAACCGATGACCTCCTGCATGAAAGGCAAACGCCTTACCTCCATGCTATCTCTCCAGCCCCCTGATCCACTTTTTAAAAAAATGTCATGGGTATCTTTAGAGGGATAACAAAATGGCTTTATAATGCTTTGGGAAGTATTGCCATTTTAATGATTTTAATCCTCCCAATCCATGAACAAGGTATGTGTTTTATTTCCTTGTATTTTATTTCTTGAAGCAGGGTTTTGTAGTTTTCTTTGCCATTGGCTTGTGGTAGATGGCCTTGACTATATTGAGAAAAGTTTCTTCCATTACCGTTTTGATGAGAGGTGCTGGAATTTATCAATGCTTTTTCTGTATCTATTGATATGTTCATATGTTTTTTATTTTTCTTTTTTAAACTTTTATTTATTTATTGACTTGTTCTTGGGAAAAACCAGCAGTGATCAAGGGTTATTCCTGGCTCTGCATTCAGAAATTGCCCCTGGCAGGCTAGAGGACCATATGGAATACCAGGAATCAAACAGGTTCACCTCCAGGTCAGCTGCATACAAGGCAAATGCATACTATCGTGCTATCTCTCCTGCCCCTATTTTCTTTTTGTTTATATTATGTATCATGTTGATTGATTTATGTATTTTAAACCATCCTTGCATTCCTGGAATAGATAGTACTTGGTTGTGGTGTATGACATTCTTGATGAGGTTATAGATCCTATTTGCTAAAATTTTGTTGAGGATTCTTTGTATCTGTGTTCATCAGGGATATTGGTCTGTATTTTATTAGCAGAATCTCTGTCTGGATTTGGTACCAAGCTGATATTAGCTTTATAAAACTATTTTGGAGTGTTCCTGATTCTTTAATTTCATGATAGAGCCTGAAAGGATTGGTATTAGTTCATTTTGAAAGGTTTGAAAAAATTTAATAACGAATCCATCTGGGCCTTGGCTTTTGTTTTTGGGAAGACTTTTGATTACCATTTTAATTTCCTCAGTAGTGATGGGTCTGTTTAGATATGCTAGATTTTCCTGGTTTAACCATGAAATATTATAAGGTTCCAATAATTTATCTGTTTCTTCTGATTCTCATTTTTCATGACATAGAGTTTCTCAAAGTAGTCTCTGATTACCCTTTGAATCTCTGCAGTATCTGTTTTGATCTCCCCTTCCTTTTCATTTTTAATCCACTTTATTAATTTTCTCTCTTTCTGTTTTTTGGTGAGTTTTGCTAGTGGTTTATCAATCTTATTTTTTTTTTCAAAGAACCAACTTTGCTTTCATTAATCTTTCAGATTGTTTTTTTTTTATTTTTCACTTCATTGATTTATGTTCTAAGCTTTGTTATTTCCTTTGTCTACCTATTTTTTGTTTCTTTTTATCATTTTCTAATTTTATAAGTTGTGTCATTAAGCTTTTTTATATAAACCCCCTTCTTTCTGCTGTGTTCTTGCAAAAGCAATAAAATTTTCCTCTTAGTACTGGTTTTTCTGTGTCCCACAAACTCTGGTAATTGTGTCTTTATTGTCATTTGTTCCCAGGAATATTTTAATTTCTTCTTTGATTTCATCTCTGACCCACTGGTTGTTCAGTAATGAGCTGTTTAATTTTTCTTCTGTGTTTGTCAGTGCCTTGTGATTTGAAAAGGCAGTCTGTACAATTTCTATCCTCTTAACTTTATGGAGATATGCTTTATGGGCCAACATGTGGCCTATCCTGAAGAATGAGCCATTTGCATTGGAGAGGACTGTGTATACAGTTTTCTGGGAGATATATATATATATATATATATTTTTTTTTTTTCTAATTCATTTCTCTCTTCAGAGCTTTTATATTCTTGTCAGGTTACAGCTTGGTTGACCTATCAAGGAGTGACAGGGCAGTGCTGTGTTGCTACTGATATCTTCTTTCAGATTTGTCTACATTTCTTAACAGGTCCATTTAGTCCATTGACGTTGAGACAGATAATTGTCATGGGATTTAATGTTATCTTTGTGTAGAAGTTTGGTGTGTCTATTGTCCTGTCCTGTCTTAAACTGAACATTTCAGATTCTCTTTTAATCTGATTTTGAGTCTGTAAAATTTCTGAGCTGTTGTTTATCTGCAAAGCTATATATACTTCCTTAAACCTGAAAGTGAGTCTGCTGGGTTCAGCATTCTAGGTGAAGCATTCATTTCATTGAGTTTTGTTACTATATTCCACTATTGCCTTCTGGCCTTGAGGGTTTCTTGTGACAAGTTTGCTATAGATCTTAACGATTCTCCTTTGAATGTAATTTCTGTTTTTGATCTTCCTGCTTTCAGTATTCTATCTTTATCTGTGGGATTCATCCTTGTGAGTAGAATGTATCTTGGGGCACTTTCTTTTGGGTCTCTTGTAGCTGATATTCTTTGGGCATGCAGGATTTGGTTGCAAAATGTCTTTAGCTCTGGGAGTTTCTCTGTATTGATGTCCTTGACTGGTGACTCTTCCTGGGGATTTTTTTCCCTGGGGATTTTCTTTCTGCGTCTCTGTAACTACATTGATTCTTATGTTGTTTCTATTGAATTTATCAAAAAATTCTATTGTCATTTGTTCACATTTCTTGAGTACTTCTTCTATTGTCTGATCATTTGCTTTAAGATTCTTTTTCAATTTCATATGCTGTATATAGTTGTTCTGCATCTCATCTTCCAGCTAGCTGATTCTGTCCTCAGGTCCTGTTACTCTGTTGGAGATGCTTTCCATTGAAGTTTTCATTTATCTGTTGAATCTTTCAGTCTTATTGTTTCAGTTTGAAGTTTTTTGATTTTTATCTTTGTTGTCTCTTCAGCTAGATATATGTTTTCTTTGAGTTCTTTGACCATCCTCCATATTTCTTCTCTAACCTTCTTATCTGAGACGCTAATTAGGTGGTTGGGACTTTTCAGGTCATCAAAGCTGCCATTTTCATTCTCTATGCATGGTGTTGACCTGTGTTGTTTCTCCATTGTCAAGCTTATAGTATGTTTTTTTTTTTTACATGTTTTGGTGGGTTTATTGGCTAGAAGATGCGTGCAGCAGCTCTGCTTTGTTTTGCTACTGCGCTCCTCTGGCTCCTTTTTGGTTGGGCAGCTCACCTCTGAAATAAGTTCTCCCAGGAAACAAAGGGCAGGGAGGATAAAAGTACAGGACACAGGAGAGAAGAGAGAAGGTTCAGAATGTCTGTTGTGTTTCAGGTCACAGAGCAAAACTCAGTTCCACAGTTTGTGGGCAGGACAGCTCACCTCTGAAGATGTGTCCTTTGGGAATGATGGGCGGTGGGAAATTAAAGTCCAGGACACAGGAGAGAAGAGAATGTGTCTGCAGTGTTTCAGGTTACACAGCAAAATATCCGTCAGTGGTTTTGGCATTATTTAGCATTGTCAGCTTATAGGAATAATAGACAATAAGACAATAATAACATGTTTTATTATTATTTAATTATTTTAACAGTTGCTGCCAATAAAGTCTCCCCTTTGTTGCCTCTACAAAGGATATATCCAGTTCTCTCAGTATGCTCTTCGCTGGATAACAGAATAATGAAGGAAACTGAAAAAAGATGATTAATTTCCCTTTAACTGGCAGGTCAAATAATCTCCTGGTATTTAGAAATTTTAAGTAACAGTAAAAAATAATGAAGTGGCTTATTGGTCTCTTTTTAGAAATATTCACTAAAACACAAATCCTACTTTCTTTTGCTTCATTATAATATGCCTCATTTTCACTTAATTGCTGCTTCTGGCAGTAGAATAATAAAACATGTTCTTAAGTAATGGAGTAGCTAACCAGTTGGTGTACTACAGCTTAAATTTTTGTTAAAACAAACCCCTTATGTTCTGTTTGAAGTGTCTCTTTGTCTTATCTGACACTTTAGAACTTTATCACAAGCTAAGGGAGATGATGAAAGTGCTCTGCTCACTCTATGACATTTTCCTGGGTCTGGAAAGGATATAGCTGAAAAATTTAATTAACTGTAAGTGAACATAGTATAAGTAGATTGCAGCAAATGTTAAATTTCTGGTTCATAGTTCAAAGGAAAAAAGGAAAAGATAGCTTAAGATATGGTAAAATTCCATGATCCTTAGAATATAAAATTGCATAAATCATAGCATAATAATTGGAAAACAGCTTTAAATTTTATTACCATGAGTTTTAACTTACCAGAAAGACTGGACTCGATAAGTTTTCTATGCTTCATTGGCAAATTTAGTTGAAATAGTTAAATGGTGCCTTTCTTAATAGTCACTAAATAAATAGTGAAACATCTATTTGCTGTTTCCTGTTTGCTTCAGTTGATTGACTTATATTCCCTCCTGCTGTAGCAATGGAGGATGTTTGTATCCTTGATGTCTCCACAGGAAAGCAGGAAAAAATATGAGCTCTGATGAATTGCTTTTGAACTTAAATTTCTAATTTTGATATGTTGTTCCAGTTACTGTGGTAGAAGGACCTTGTTTGGAGGAACAGACCTGAATCTGCACAAAGTAAAGAAAAAGCTTATAGTCTGAAGTTTAGCAGTGTGCCTCAAGGTTTATTTGTCTAAGAATGCAATCTCTATAATTAACGTGCACAATGGTTTTAATTGCCCTCAAAATTATGAAAAAAATATATTTAACATGCTTTTAAAGCCAAATCACCAATGAATTAGAAAGCTCCCAACAATGTGCCTAATCAGTAACTAATTGAAATTTATCAGCATTCGGAATGAAGTATCATGGAACTGTTTCTAAGTGTTGACATCAAACATCCTGCAATCAAAATTATTATTTTCTAGACATTAGCTATGAATCTTTGTTTTTGTTTGTTTGTTTGTTTGTTTTGGGCCAACTTAGTTGCACTCAGGTGTTACTACTGGCTCTATGCTCAGAAATTACTCCTCGAAGGCTTAGGGAATCACATGGGATGCTGAGGATTGAACCCAGGTCAGCTGCATGCAGACAAATGCCCTCCACATAGTGCTTACACTCCTTACAGCCTCTAGCTATGATTCTTCCATAGTTAAGCAAAACAAAATTCTGTCCCTTCTAGTTTCACTTTTCTGAAATCCTAACAGCATAAGAAACAATTAAGGATACATTTAAATATTCTCAGCTCACTTTTGAGAGTTCAAAGATTATTCTAACCCTGACTCCTAACCTAATCCTCCTCTTCCCTCTTGCTTACCTTGCGATAGAAGATATAAGGAAATTCATGAATCATATATTTAAATTTTTCTACTAGGAATATACTTGGTATTTTTTTTGTTTTGCTTTTTTTATTTGCTCATCTCTTTCTATACAGTAAACTCAATAGCTTACTGTTTGTGATGTGTTATGCAAGTGAATAACTGAATGAACATAATCTGTTCTGGAAAAGAATGAAGATAGCCAGCTAAAGATACCTTTCCCTAGGGCCCGGAGAGATAGCAAAGCGGTGTTTGCCTTGCAAGCAGCCGATCCAGGATCAAAGGTGGTTGGTTCGAATCCCGGCGTCCCATATGGTCCCCCGTGCCTGCCAGGAGCTATTTCTGAGCAGACAGCCAGAAAGTAGCCCCTGAGCACTGCCGGGTGTGGCCCAAAAACAAAAACAAAAACAAACAAACAAACAAAAAAGATACCTTTCCCTGACTTTATTTGTTTGTTTAGTTTTGGGGCCACACCAAGCCAAGTTTAGGAGTTACTCCTGGCACTGTGCTCAGAAATTACTTCTGGCACGTGCAGGGGACCATGTTTGATGCTGACAATCAAACCCAGTAGAAATGGCAAGGAAAATGTTCTACCTGCTATGATAGCTCTGGCCCTTCCCTGAATATTTTTTCCTCTTTCTTTTTCTTGCTATCATGATATACGCCCCTTTAGAATATCTTTAGGGGAAGTATACTCATTTACCCTGCAGGTTAAATGGCTGCATAGAAGCCCCAGCATATTTGCAAGTTTATATATAAAATACTACTACCTCAACCTCGTGATTAAAAGTTAGTAAATAATAAATCATAAAAAATCTGCCTATTTGACCATTATTTTTTTAATTTTGTTTATTTTATTCTTGAATTAAAATCATTTTTATTTCAGTTTATTTACATATTATGTACTAAAATGCTTTGAATTATAAGTACTTCTCAGTATTTGATATTCAGCTGAATACTCTTCCTTGTCCTTATCTATGGAAGACTGTGCACTGGCTGCTCCATGAAAAGACGTCATGGTCTTTATCCTATTTTCTCTTTTATGGTCCCATCTTTGTTAGCCTTGAAAAACCTACTCAAATGTAGCTATATGTGTTTTTTCCTTAGATAACTCAAGCATACAATTGGAAAAACAAATTTCACACATTATGTATCTACTTCAATTAACAACTATATTATAAACTGACAGATAACTAATGAAAAACATGGGTTATAAAAACAATAGCTCAAGTGAATAAATTGCAATTAAAAGCTTATCAATGCCCATCTTTGTTATCATTCTGTAGTGCTCTAAAACCTCTTGAATGTAATTAATATTTTATACAATTCACAGTTTCTAAATGAATTTTTGTATTACATCAATGGATAAAAATTAATTAACAATCAACTATCTGCACAGCAATGTCTTGCTTACACAAAGATTTTTGTCCAACTCAACTTTTGAAAAATAATTACCTGTGGCACCGGCGAGGTGGCGCTAGAGGTAAGGTGTCTGCCTTGCAAGCCCTAGCCGAGGATCAGGACCACGGTTTGATCCCCAGTGTCCCATATGGTCCCCCCAAGCCAGGGGCAATTTCTGAGTGCTTAGCCAGGAGTAACCCCTGAGCATCAAAACGGTGTGGCCCAAAAAACCAAAAATAATAATAATAATAATAATAATAATAATAATAATAAATAATTACCTGCTACACACTAGGGAGAACTTTACATTGTTATAGAGATCTCCACATGGTTGGCTTTTTGAATGAATTATTGTTAAACAAACTGTTGGGAAGTTGAAAACCCTTGTCCTAGATGCAATAGCAATTAGAAAAGTTAATAATTTAAGTTATTATTTAGAAAAGTTAATATTTAAGTTTACTTATTGGAGAGGAATACAATATACATTGCACTACTACTGAACAGGAAATGGAAAGGATCCACTATTATTACTAATTGCTATTAAACCTCTTACTTACTCAGTATTATGTAGTTTGATTTTTAAAACATTGTTTGCATAAGATAGAAATATTTTTTAATTTATTTAAAGAAAATAAATCTCAATTGATTGTAATACATTTGTTTCAGGAAGAACAAAGGCAAAGTTATTTTTAAAAAATTAAAAAACCAACTACATGAAAGAGAAAGGAAAGGTTCAGTAGCAAGTATATTTTTGAAAATCATTGAATCACCAATTAACTCTTTAAAGACCTAGCAGAAGGTTTAATAAGCTTTTCTTCTTTTTTTTTTTAAGGGTAAGAGTCAAAGAAGTACAGCAAAAAACAGTGTTAGAGTGGCAATTGTTGTTTGCATAAGCACAGTAAAATATGGGGAACATGGAAAGAGACCTTACAGCTGAAGTTTTCTGGCATAAGACCATTTCTAGGCCTAACACAAGTCATTGTCTGTAGTGTATTTGATCATTATTTTATAAAATCTTCTTGGGGTTATATTTTGGCTTGGCTTTTCCCCTATTTATAGACTGTGATAATGGAATGGATTGAGAAAATTGATTTTGTGTCTGTGTATAATTTTTTTTATTTCATCTAACCCTCATACACTATTTACTCAATGTAAATTTTAATGAGTTTTACTTTATTTCCATTAAGTCTTTTTGCTACTTTGTGCTCTCTAGTTAAGTTTTTGGACCATTCATTATCTTTACTGTTGACAAATGAAGAGAAAATTTAGCCATTTTCTTGGCCAATTGAAGAAGACTCAGAATATGGTGTAGTGAGTCAGGATTTTGGCTACAGCAATGTCATACAAATGACAACAGTGCAGGACAATAAAAGGGTTGATGAGGGAGCCAGAGTGATAGCACAGTGGGTACTGCATTTACTTTACACCAGCCTTCCTAAATTTTATTCCCAGAATCCAATATGATCTCCTGAGCTGAAATAATTTCTGAGTGCATATCCAGGAATGATCCCTGAGCACTACCAGATTTATTCTAGAAATACCCCCCCCCCCAAAAAAAAGAAAAGGCAGGTGATTAGGAAGCATTATATTGGTGTCATTTAAATGTTTTCAGGCAAGATTTAAAGAGGTCAACTGCCAAAAGATTTTATCAGTTTTGACATAGGAAACCAAGATATTTTCAAACAAACAGGATTTTCTTTTGAAGAAATAGCTGAAAGGAACCTAAATTTCTATTTCGTCTGTATAGGTGAAACTCCTCAGGTTTCTAATCTTTCTCTCCTTTAAACAGCTCCTGGGTTAGGCTGTCTCTCAACTGTTACAGTGATGGGCAGGAAAATATCTGTATGTATACTGTTAGACCTAAAACTTTAAATGAGCTATATATTTGAGAAGGCAAAGTTATAAAACAGTAATGTACTTTATGTACAAGTCAAAATAAAGTTATATAGTTTAATTAAAATTTTTAATAAATGGGACCATTGGGATACACAGCGGTAGGGTATTTGCCTTAGATGCAAAAGGATGGAGGTTTGAATCCCGGTGTCGGTGTCCCATATGGTCCCCCGAGCCTGCCAGGAGCGATTTCTGAGTGTAGAGCCAGGTGTGACCCAAAGACCAAAAAAAAATTTTTTTAATAAACATAAATTTGTAGGAAGTAGTGGATCAGGTATTGTGAAAAATAATAAACTATAAGAAATTTTGGGATAAAATTTAACTTCTTTTATACTATAAGACAAACTAAAGGTTTATAAATTAAACAAAAGGTGAAATAAATGAAAGGTGTCCCATAAATTCTGATAATTTATGTTTTCATTGTCATTTGTTTCCAGGAATGTTTTAATTTACTCTTTGATTTTATCTCTGACCCACTGGTTGTTCAGTAGTGAGCTGTTTAATTTCCAGGTGTTAAAATTATTCTTCTGTGTCTGTTTGTAGTTTACTTCTAATTTCAGTGCCTTGTGATCTGAAAAGGTAGTTTGTACAATTTCTATCCTCTTGACTTTGTGGAGATATGCTTTAGGGGCCAGCATATGGTCTATCCTGGAGAATGACCCATGTCTTTTGAGAGGACTATGTATCCAGTTTTCTGGGGATGGAGTGCTATATATATATAAATCTCTGAAAAGATAAATGGAAGAAAGTGGACTAGTCCATTTATCTTTTCAGAGATTTTTCTATTCTTGTTGCGCCTCAACCTGAATGAGCTATCAAGGGGTCACAGGGCAGTGTTAATGTCTCCCTGTATTGTGTTACTTTTGATATCTTCTTTCAGATTTGTCAACAATTTTATTAAATATTTTGCTGGTTCCTCATTGTGTGCATATATGTTTAAGATTGTGAATTCTTCCTTTTGTACATATTCTTGATTAGTACAAAATGTTCATCTTTGTCCCTTATAACTTTTCTGAGTCTAACATTTGTGTCATATGATATTAATATGGCCACTCCAGCAATTTAAGGAAATTATTGTTTGGATGATTTTTCTTCAGCCTCTGACTTTGAGTCTATATTTGTTCTGACTACTCAGATATACTTTTTGTAGGCAGAATAATTTTGGATTCAACTTTTTAAAACCATTATACATATACATGTGTATATATATATATTCATATATATAAATGATGGGAAAAATAAAATAAAAATGAGTTTATAAAAGTAATTAAAGGGAAAAAGTGATGCAGGAGACTATCTTACATTTGGGGATAAACAGGTTAAGAGGTAGTATTATAGAGGTCTTAAACTTATAAAGAGAATATAAGTTTCCCCACTGTCTTTTGAGACACTCTTTTGGGGGATGGAATCCAGGGCACATTTTCATCACATACCCTGGTCTTGTTGAGTTTCAGAAATGTTTTGTGGCAGATAGGGCTTGGGTAGAGTTCTTGCACTGGGGGTCCTTCTGGAGCTGAATCTGGTATCAAGCAACAATCCACATTTGGAGGAAGGTTAGAAGGAGGAGAAGGAGGGCCACAGAGCATGATTCAGCAGGAATGTTGGTTGTAGTTTCTTGTCAGAGGGTGAGATTTGGGGCTGAGTGGGTGTCTCTTTGCTTGGGAGCTGGGTGATGGCTTATTGGGGCAGGAGGTCGGTCTTGATACCTAATGGGTTAAGAACTGAGGGTAAAGAGCATTAATAATGTGGGATATTGGATTGGGATTAGGGGGTGAAGGGATAGTAGAATTTCTGAAGGGGGGAGGAGTGATAGTATATCGGAGGAGCTATATACACTATAGTCATGGATTGTTTACAATTTAGATTTGGCTTTCATAGAGGAGTCCTCTCTCTATGAACTCATGCCCACATAAAGACATACATTAGTGATCTATTCTTAAGGTGTTGTTAGAGGTCTGACCCTAATCAGATGAATCTTAATTCTTAAGGACTGATTGAATTAAGATAAATATTTTCATATTCTGAAAGAAGGCATCAGGATAAGTTATGTTTGACAACTGCTTATCTTTATGAAGAAAATCCTTTGAAACTATAACAATAATAAAGGCAACCTAAGCAGAACAAGGCTTACCCTTAATAGTTTACACCCTTGTAATAAGGACCTCATCTTGTAATATGTCTGTGGTTCACAGTTGACTGCTTCAGTGGTCTGAATGGTCATATGCTTCAGGTTCTTTTGCCTGCTCCTAAGGTTGAGCTGCTCTGTCTTGTCTATCAGTTATTCTTTTAAGGTTGGTTTGAGTCTATATACATTTTGAGCTGTTGTTCATCTGTGAAATTATGTATAATTCCTTCAATCCTGACAGTGAGTGTGGCTGGGTTCAATATTCAAGGGGAAGCATTAATTTTATTAAGTTTTGTCACTATATCTCATCACTGCCTTCCAGCTTTGTGGGTTTCTTGTGACAGGTCCACTATAAGTCTTAATGGGGCTCCTTTGAATGTAATTTCCCTTTTTGATCTTGCTGCTTTCAGTATTCTATCCCTATCTGTGAGTTTCATCATTGTGACTAGGATATGTTTGAGGTAATTTTCTTCATGTCTCTTCTTGCTGCTACTCTTCGGCCATGCGAAATTTGGTTCCTTGCATTATTTAACTTTAGGAATTTCTCTACAATGATGTCTTTGACTGTCAATTCTTCCAAGAATTTTCTTCCTGTGTCTCTGGGACTCCAATAATTTTTATGTTGTTTCTGTTGAATTTATCAAAGACTTTTCTTTTTATCTGTTCAGATTCTTTGAGTATTTTTTCCTTTTTATGATCATTTGTTTTAAGGCTCTTTTCCAATCTCTTCTGCTAAATGAAGTTTATCTACATCTCATCTTCCAGCTTGCTGATTCTGTCCTCAGTTGCTGTTACTCTGTTGGAGAGGCTTTCCATTGAGGTCGTCATCTATTGAGTTTTTCAGGCTTGTTATTCTTTTATTGTAAGAATTTATTCAAGAGACAAAATTGATTAACATATTGAGGTAAACTGACATAACATAATATAGTAACATAACATAACACAACGTATAATTAGTATAATATAATAATACATGTAAGTCAAAGAACATTTTTAAATAAAACACAATTTTTTATCATAATGACTTACATATCTTTCACAGTATTATTTTAGGTACACATTAACATTGAATCATGGGAATATCCATCAATCTCAGTGTTGTCCTCCCTTTATCCCTGTTCCCAAGCATATATTCCTTTCTTCCTTTTTTATCCCCCAGAATGCTAGTTTAACTGAAAGCATATATGCTAACACTAATGTAAACCTTTTTTTTTTTTTTTTGCAGTTTCAGATATTTTTACTAGTGGTTTCTTAAAGGTTTAGAGTCAAAGGAGCACTGTATAAACAATGTTAGAATGGCAATTATCGTTTGCATGGGCCCACCAAAGTATGGGGGTCATGGAAAGGAAAAACTTTTGGCCTAAGTACAAGGAGACCTTACCCCTGAAGTTTCCTGACATAAGGCCAATTCTAGGCTCCAGGCAAACTAGTTTGTCCAATCTTGGTCATTGTCTGTAGTGCCCATACAGTTATATTTTTCACAGTCTCTGTTGTTGGTATCCTGTTTCTGTATTGAAGGTCTTAGAAACTGTATATCCTACATTGAAGTCAGGATGGTGCGGAGTGGTGTCTAATTTCAACTCAGAATTAAAGGGCAATGCAGAAAGCCTTGTCCAGTACACCGGTCCTTGTTGTTTAAATCTTCTCAGTGTTAAGGGAAGATTCTTTTGAATAAATCGATGTCAGAGCAGCAGTAGGATCTTCCCTGGTAGATAATTGCTTCCAGATGATGACATAGACAACTTTGGATGTTTCATAGATGGCTTCCTTGGTTCAGGAGTGACTGGAAAATGCCCAGACATCTGAGGCCTGTGCCATGTCATCATGTCAATGTTCAGGGTGTATGGTTCCATTGCACCACTAGATTTGTGTGTTCCTATCTCTATTAGATAAGAACTTATTTGTATGTATAGTATTTTACATTTTAATGTACCCATGCGAACAAGGAATAATGCCACCTGGCATTATCAGCGCATAAGGGGACTGCAGGAACAAGTCCAACAATCCCCATGACCTGGTTCAAACATAAGCATTAAACTGGGGAACTCTTTTACCAACATTCTTTATTGAACAGTTCACAAAGAGAAAAAAAGATAAAAAGTGGGGAAAATAAACAATATAACTTAAGACAGTGGACACAATTGTCACTGTTTAAAAAATTTTGTGTGTTCTCATCTCTATAAGAATGTGTTTGGGGCCGGGCGGTGGCGCTAAAGGTAAGGTGCCTGCCTTCCCTGCGCTAGCCTTGGACGGACCGTGGTTCGATCCCCCGGTGTCCCATATGGTCCCCCAAGCCAGGAGCAACTTCTGAGCGCATAGCCAGGAGTAACCCCTGAGCGTTATTGGGTGTGGCCCAAAAAACAAAAAAAAAAAAAAGAAGAATGTGTTTGTATATAATTTCCCATTTTTATGTGCCTATGCAAAGGAAGAACAGTATCACATGGCAAGATTGGTGCCTATGGGGTTGCTAGAACAAGTCCAACAATCCAATTGACTTGGTTCTTATATAAACATTAAATGGAGGGACACTTCTACAAACTTCCTTATTTAACAAATAACAAAGGGAAGGAAAGATGGAGAGGGACTCTTTCACCAAAATACCTTATTGAACAGTTCACAAACAGGAGAAAAGATAAAGAGTAGGGAAAATAAGCAATCTAGCTTAAGACAGTGGACTCAATTGTTACCATTTATAGGAACTAATCAGAAACCTAGTATGGTAGCAACCACAGTTACACAATAAAAGAAGGAAGAGGCCAAGGGGCCGCTGAGAGTAAATAAGTAGGTAAAGAGTATTGGCCTCTTCCCAACCTGAGAGTCCATCCTCTCATTTTTATTTTGAAAATATATGGTACCCCCACCCGAAATGATCTCTTCCCAAACTAAAAGTCCATCCTCCCATTTTATTTTGAATATATATGGTATTTTTGAAATGGAGACCAATGAGAAAAAAAATACCAGTGAATGTCATGACATAATGTCCCGACATACACCAGTGCTGCATCGGCCCACCTTCCACCCCATGTGTCTCCCACTTAGTGTCGGGAGAGAAAGGGGGAAAGCCTGAGTACCACGATTGAGTCCACCTGGGCCGGCAACCAGGGAAGACCTGGAATAGGGGAGAAAATATGGGAATGGCTGGAGGCCTGCCAAGCCTCCCAGCACCCCCCAAGCTAGGAAAAGTGCCTGCGGTCTGGGGTGTCCCCTAACCCCATACCTGGGAAGAGCCGGCCTCCAGGATCAAAGCACGGGAAGCCAGCTATCTGCCCGGCCCCTCCCTCTGCCCCTCCTCCCTAGAGTAGGGAGGGGGGATGCCTGGAGGCCTCTAATAGAGTCCACCTGGAACCCACAGCAGGCCACCCGAGGTGGCACTCAGGCCAGGCCTAGAGCAGGCTTGTTATTTTAGTTTGGAAATTTTTTATTTCTTTTTTTTTAATTACACATCATCTTTCACAGTTATATTTAAGGTACATAGTGAGAGTGAAGTAGGATAATTCCCACCAGCAGTGTTGGCCTCCCTTAACCCCTGTTTCCAGCATGAATCCTATACTTTTTCCCTTGGCCTCCTGGACTGCTAGTGTAACAGGTCCCTTTTGTATATAACTTGTTGTAGATCTTGATTCTGTTGTCGTTGACTTTGAGTTTAGTATTTAGGTATGATCATTATTTATTTCCACTCAATGTTCAGGTGACTGCTCCTGGTACCATCTACATTTTTTCCCTCAATTTATGAGGCAGAACAAGATGCTTCAAGTTCTGTGGTTCTGTTGGAAAAATAAAAGCTGGGAGAAGTCCATCTAGGAGCCATCAATATCAATTTAAAAGAAGAAATGGGGTAAAAGAGAAAATAAAGAAAGAAAATGAAGAAGCAATTAAAAATCACAACAGCCACAATAAACAACTACTAAACAACAACGAAAAGGGGATGGAAAGCTGGTGTGGCAAGGTTTTGTGCTAGTTTTCTGATTTCTATCTTTGTGTTCTTTCATCTCAATCAATGATTTCTTTGAGTTCTATGAGCATCCTCCATATTTCTTCTTTAAACTCCTTATTTGGGAGGCTAACTGGTGGTTGGCTTTGCTCAGGTCATCAGAGCTGCCATCTTCATTCTCTATGCATGGAGTTCGCCTGTATTCTTTCCCCTTTGTTTCCCCATTTTCTCGATTGTAGTGTGGTTTTTCTATGTGTAATGGTGGAGTTCATTGGCTAGGTGATTCATGCCTGTCCCATTCCTCTGGCACCACACTTTGTGGGTGGAGGCAGCCTACTTTGTTGGTGAACCTTGATGAGATTAAGTTCCCTGGGGTCTTCCTCAGCAGCCTCATGCAGGAAACTAGAAAGCCAATTGTGGAGGAATGCAGAGGCCCTTTAAACTCCCAGAATGAGTCTGGCACACCCTTGTAGATGAAGATAGCCTTCCTTACTGGTGGGCCTTGAGGAGATTAAGTTTGCTGGGGTCTTCCTTAGCAGCCCCACATAGGAAATCAGGAAGCCAAGTCTGTAAATCAGTGTCTATATTATCTGCGTGAATGCTAGGAAATTTCAATGAACACCTTCAGAGAACTACCACCTTGTATGTAGCCAATGATCCCAAACCTGCTAGGAGTGATCATTGAGCATAGAACAGGAGTATTCTATAGGGTTTGAACAAGTCTTTTCAACCCTCAGTTTCCTAATCTACACAGTTCCCAACCTCTAAGCCTCTAACATTTGCCTTCTGCTCCAGAAGCCAGTGAGAACAAAAGACATGGAGGGCTAATAAGAGGATCCAGGAAACAGCATAGCAGGAGCTAAAACCTGCAATATATAAAGATCTCTAATAATCATGAGAGACAGTCTTCATTTCTCATACAAGTAAATAGTGTCATTCTATAAAAAAGGAAAATAAGTATGAACATAAAAAGACAAAATAATAGTACAAAGTATATTTCTGGATAAATTATTATTATTTATCATTAAGAATTCCTCAAATACATAAGACTGTATATGAAAAGCAAATCTGATAATAGTCCCAAATATTTTTTATTTCAAAGCATTTTTTCTTATTAAACACCATGGTTATGAGGTTGTTAATAATATAGTTGTTTTTTTCACAGATACAAAGTTGTCCATGATTGAGTTTCAGTCATACAATGGATCTCGCAGACTCGCTCTTGGGGTCCGATTTGAATTAGACGGCTTCTTCTGAGTCCTCTTGAGGAGAGTGGATACATGAGTGATGATATATGAAGAAAATATGAGAGCACAGTGGAGAACAGGGTTCTGACTTTAATTTCCAGTTAGGAGTTTTATAAGAATTGATTAGTAGTCAAAGGTACTGAGAATAATGTTTACAATTACAAAGCAGAGCTTAACAATAACACAATAGATCAAGCTGCAATTGTAAGTATTCAGAGTTCTGAGTTAGAAAAGGGTTAAGTTTTACAACTCAAAGCAGTTCCTGGCAGGCTAGCCTCAGTTGCAAAAAAAAAGGGATTAGTGAGAAGTAAAAATTATCTAGAAAATCTTATCTTCTCTGAATGGATTCTATTATTTTAGAGGACAAGTAAAATAAAGAGCTAAATCCACGAAGGTGTAGTTCTCATTTTCTGGGAAGTCAATAGCCCAGAATCTGCATTCTGGCCATGCCTTTGCAAGCCTTTGCATCTCAGAAGCTGATACTGCTAGGAAACTTTGAAAAGAGAGAGAAAAAAATATTGTCTTTGAGTTGGTGCTAAAAAATATCCAGATAAATGGGTTTTAATCAAGGCTATATTTTGCCTGTGAATATTAGCAGAAGGGAGAATTAATTTTAAGGCCAAATAATATGAAGGGAATATAATGACAGTACCATAACACAATCTCAGAAATATTTCCAGTGATCCACGAAGGGGTTAAATTTTCCACAGTGCATCTTCTGGTTAAATATTTCTTGGGGTGAATGAAATTAGCCATCTGCACTAAAATTATGACACTTTAGAGGGCCTTCTGCTTCATCCCCTACGGAGATTTCTATGCATGATGTCACAAATGTACAACAACCAGTACTCCCACCAATGTCCCCAGCTTCCCTCCCACCCCCGACCTGTCTGCCTCTAGTGCAGATGTATTTCCTCTCTCTCTTTCCCTCTCTCCCTCTTCTTTCATCTCCCTCATTTCTCATGTTCCTTCCTCTTAGACACTGTGGTGCGCAATATTGTTATTATTATTGATAATTATATAATTATCAGTAATTTAATAATTAATAATTATTACTTATTATTATCATCTCCGTTTCTCCTTTAAGCACCCAATTATTGTCCAAGTGATCATTTTCCTCTAATATTGTCATAGTAGTCCCTTCTTTGTACTCACCCACTATTTGTGGCAAGGTGCCTACCATGGACTGGTTCTCCTGACCCTTGTCTTCGAATATAATTACTATACTGTCTTTTTTATATCACACAAGTGAGTGTGACATTCTGTCTATACCTCTCCCTCTGACACATTTCACTCAGCATATTGCTCTTTATATCCATCTATGTTTAAGAAATTTTATGAATTCATTTTTCCTAACAACTCCATTGAATAGATAGATATACCACAGTTCCTTTATCCACTCACTGTTCTCAGGTGTTTGGGTTGTTTCTATATTGTGAGAATTGTGAATAGTGCTGTGATAAGCACAGAAATGCAGAGGACTTTTCTACACTGTGTCTGTGGCTACTAATATAATCTTTGTATAATCTTAAGAGTGGTATTGATGGGTCATATTGAAGTTAAATTTCTAGTTTTTTGAGGAACATTCATATTGTTTTCCCAGGAGGCTGAACCAGAGTGTATACCTACCAGCAGTGACTGAAAATCTCTTTCTCTCCACATCTGCACCAACACTGGTTGTTTTTGTTCTTTGTGATGTGTGCCAGACTCTGTGGTCAGATGAAACTTATTTTACAGCAAAAATAAAGTGTTTAACAGAAAATATATTACTTGAATAATTTATCTGAACCAGTGTCTTATAAGCAGCCAAACAAATATTTTTACCTTTTATTATAATTAATTTTGGTTATAAAATAACAATTATGGTTAAAAACCATGTGGTAAGACCATGGCAGAGGGTTGTTATCAGAACCTTCAAGACTATAAACAACAAAAACAAATATTATATTCACTGTATAAAAGAAAAAGAAACATTTTAAACAGATTGCAAACTATTCTAAATACATAATTGGCTCTGAAAGTAAATCTTATCACAAAAAGCAATTTTTTCTTTTGTACTTTTAAAAAACATGTGAACAAGAAAATAGAGTGCATATTATGCATATTGCATAATAATTATAAATTATTAAATTAAATTAACTATATAAATTATTCTTTAGTATAAATTATTAAATCCATAGAGTAAAATAAACAAACAGGATAAAGGAAAGTATCAAACAAGTGGCTAATAGTCTTGAAAATAAAAGCAAGTAGTGAAACAAAATAGACAGTAAAGAATTTTTTTACCTAGGACAGTTTAAGTTTATATGTTATTCATTTCTCTATGAGTTTTCTCTCATTCATGAAATACCTTAGCAGGATTGCTTGGATATCAGTATCCAATCTTTTACTACAGTTTAGATAGGAGAATAAATAAATTATTAGGGCCCGGAGAGATAGCACAGCGGTGTTTGCCTTGCAAGCAGCCGATCCAGGACCAAAGGTGCTTGGTTCAAAACCCGGTGTCCCATATGGTCCCCTGTGCCTGCCAGGAGCTATTTCTGAGCAGACAGCCAGGAGTGACCCCTGAGCACTGCCGGGTGTGACCCAAAAAACAAAATAATAATAATAACAATAATAATAATAATAAATTATTATATGACAGGCATTTTCATGAGCTTAAACGTCAAAATATTTGAAATCTGTACTTAAAAGGAAAGAAATTACACTATCATTTAAATACAGGCATTAGTGCTTCAACTAAGAAGAACGGAAAATAAAGTAAATTGAAGTTTGGGCTTTTAAAATGAAAAAGTAAAACAAAGAGTCTATGTATGATTCTATTAGTGATTCACTAGATTTGTGGCTTGAATTATTCCAACTGTTTGTAATTAATGTATAAAGGATTTGTGTGAAAATCATTTAAAGATGTTCACAATTATGTGTATTATGCAACAAAACATTATTAAACAACAAAAAACACAAATGAGAATTATAATCAAATTATCCAAATGTCCTATTAACTCATTTACAAAGGAAAGTGATGGTTTACTTCTGTTTGGCTTTATTTCAAAAGTGGGTAATAGAAGCAATCAACATCAGTCTTCCAGAGGTGTCATACTGGAGTCTTAAAACGTTAAAAATGTTTTGTTTCACAATTTTGGAGGCAGTCATCTTAAATTAAAGTATTAGTAGGGTCATATTCCCTCCAAATCTTCCAAAGATAACCTTGACTTCCAGTTTCCAGGATCCCCAAACATTCTTTGGACCTCCTCCCTCTTCCTGCTCCCCCCTTCCTCTCCTTCTCCCCTCCTCCTCCCCTTACCACTACCCCTCCTTCTCCTCCTCTTCCTCTTCCCCCTCCTTCTCCTCCCCCTCTACCTCCTCCCCCTCCTCCTTTGTACTCCACATGACATGTATAATGAAAAGTTGTTTCTAAATGTTCTCAGCTAGAGGTTTCGTAAAATGAAGAGTAAGGTATGTGGAGGTTTAGCAAACAGAATGAAATGAATATTGAGTATTAATCATAAAATCGATGATGAGGATGCTGAACTCTTATTAACATATGTTTTTATAATTTTCAAAAATGTTATGAATAGGGGCCGGAGCAGTGGCACAAGCTGTAAGGCCTCTCTGCCTTGCAAGCGCTAGGCTAGACAGACCGCTGTTCAATCCCCCAGCATCCCATTTGGTCCCCCAAACCAGGAGCGATTTCTGAGCACATAGCCAGTAGTAGCCCCTAGTGTCACAGTGTGTGGCCGAAAATCCAACCCCCCCCAAAAAATGCTATGGATAAGGAATATTAATATCACTATTATGTAGAAAATAAACTTTAAGTTCAATATATTAATACCAATTACTTTAAAAACAGAATGTGCTCAAACAAGAGCAGGGAGGAAAAATAAAAGGAATATGTCCGTTGCGCTTGAGCAGCAGACACATAAATAAAAAATTTAACACCTGAAAATTAAACAACTCACTATTGAACAACCAGTGGGTCAGATACAAAGTCAGAAAATATATTAACCCAAGCTACAACAAGCTAGACACAGAGGGGACCACTTATACTAGCAGCCGGGGGGGGGGGGGGGGTAAAAGAGGGGGATATGGGATGCATGCTGGAAACAGGGGTGGAGGGAGGACAACATTGGTGGTGGGAATGCCCCTGATTCAATGTTACTATGTACCTAAAATATTACTGTGAAAGATTTGTAATCCACTTTGGTTAAAATAAAAATTATTAAAATAAAAAGAAATCAAAAGATCTTCAGAAACAATCAAAAATGAAGACATGAATTAATTTGTGGGACACAGCAAAAGCATATTAAGAGGAAAATTTATAGCTTTGCAAACAATTATCAGGAAGGAAGAAAGAGCCTACAAAAATGACTTAATGGCACACCTTAATAATTAGAAAAATGATCAAAAAATGAACCAAAAATGAGCAGAAAAAGAAAATAATAAAGCTTAGAGTAGAATTAATAAACTGCACACACCCTTCAAAATAAACCAGTCCAAAAGATCATTGAAAGCAATAATTTGTTCTCTGAAAAAATAAGAAAGATAGATAAACCACTAGCAAGACTCACAAGAGGGGCCAGAGTGGGAGCATAGCCGTAGCGCATTTGCCTTGCACTACTGACCCAGGACAGACCTGGGTCTGCCAGACCTGAGCCTGCCAGGAGCAATTTCTGAGTACAGAGCCAGAAGTAACCCTTGAGCACCCAAAATTAAAAATAAATAGATAAATAAAAAAGAAGACTCACAAAGAGAAGTTCTCTTTTTGCTTTTCATTTAAAAAATTTTTTATTATGACCAAAGTGAATTACAATAATTACAGTAATATTAAAAGTACATAGTGAAAATGAATTAGGTCCATTCCCACCACCAGTGTTGTCCTCCCTCCACCATATTCCCAGCATGCATCTCATACCTCCCCAATGTGCCCCCCTGGACTGCTAGTGTAGCATGTCTCCTTTGTGTATAGCTTTATCGATTCTGTTGTCATTGACTTTGGGTTTGACTTTGGGTGTTTAAGCCTGATCATTTTTTTATTTCCACTAAATGTTCATACAACTAATTGCTCCTGGTACCATCCTTTTTTTCTCTCAATTTATGAGGGAGAACAAGATAACTCAAGTTCTGTAGTTCTATTGGGAAAAAAAAAAAAAGCTGGGAAGAGTCCATCTAGATGCAGTGGTCCTCAAACTATGGCTCGCAGGCCACATATTGTATTTGTATCTGTTTTGTTTCTTCATTGCAAAATAAGATATGTGCAGTGTGCATAAGAATTCGTTCATAAGTTTTGTTTTTACTATAGTCAGACCTTCCAATGGTCTGAGGGACAGTGAACAGGCCCCCTGTTTAAAAAGTTTGAGGACCCCTGATAGAGGATATATCAATTTAAAAAGAATAAAGGGAAAAAAGAAAAAAAGAAAAAGAAAATAAAAATATATAAGCAATGACAAAAAACACAACAGGAACAAAAAATCAACAACACAGCAACAACTGCAAGAAAGAAAAAAAGAAAAGAAAAGGGGGGAAAGGAAAATAAGGGGGAAGGAGGGCAGGTGTAGCAAGGCTTTAAACTGAAATAGAAATGAAAAGGAGGAGGTTACTACAGAAACTATAGAAATTCAAAGGACAATCAGAGATTACTTTGAGAAACTTTATGCCACAGAATGAGAGAATTGGAAGAAATGAATAAATTCTTGGACTCTTATAATTTCCCAAGGTTAACCCAAAATGATGTAAAATATCTGAACAGACTTATCACTATTGAGGAAAAAAGTTAAATGGTCAAGAGGCTTCACAAAAGCAAAAGCCCAGACTCAGATGGATTCACTAGTGAATTATTTCAGATCTTCAAAGACAACCTAATGCAAGATAGTGCAAAACAGGGTCAAAAAAAGTAGAGAGAGAGAGAGAGAGAGAGAGAGAAGGTAAGGAAAAAGGTGAGGGAGAGAAAGAAGGTGAGAGAGAGAAGGTATGGGAGAGAGAGAAGATGAGGGAGAGAGAGAAACGAAGGGAGAGAGAGAGAAGGTGAGAGAGAAAGAGAGAGAGAGAGAGAGGTAAAATGTCTTCCCCAGAACAGAATCAGGCGGGGCGGGAAGGGGGAAAGTGGGTGGTAGAGAAACTGAGGACACACACACAGAATAGTCTCACTCATCCATGGATTAAAAAAAAGAGAGAGAGACATTGAAATAATTCCCAGAGATGAGGGCCGGAAGGACAGGGTCAAGAGATATGAAGCTCACCTCAAAGAGTGTTGAGTACAGTTAGAGACATAACTATACTGAAAACTATCATAAAAATGACAGAGTAAGGGATGTTGAAAGCCCGTCTCAAATACAGATGGGGGGTGAGGTGGGAGGAGATGGAGGCATTGGTGATGATGGGAAGGTTGAACTGGTAAAGGGGGGGTGTTCTTTTTATGACTGAAACCTAACTACAATTATGTTTATAATCAAGGTGTTTAAATATATTATTAAAAAATAAAAAATAAATAAATTCACAAAAAAGGAGAGAGAAAGAGAGTGAGAAAGAGAGAGACAGAGAGAAAGAAGCCCTCTACATTCATCAAAGAACTATTTACAGTAGCCAGAATCTGGAAATAATCCAAGTATCTGAGAATAGATGAGTGGCTTAAAAAAAACAGTGGTCATATCTACACAATGGAAAAAATAAAGCTGTTAGAAAAAATGAAGTCATGAAATTTGCTTATACATGAATGAATAGTGAGTATTATGTTGAGCCAAATGAGTCAGAGGGAGAGGGATAGACATATAATGATCTCACTCACTTATGTGAGTATGTTAATAATATCAAGGATAATAGATATAAGGGCCAGGAAGACCAGTCCATTGTATAACGTTTCCCACAAATAGTAGGAGTGTGAAGTTAGGACAGAGAAGGGACCTATGATAATGATAGTTGAAAATGATCACTCTGGACAAGAATTGGATGCTGAAAGGAGATAAAGAGACAGGTACAATATTCCTCTGTAATAATAATGAAAATCACAATGTCTAAAAGAAGGACAGAGCAAAGAAAGAAGGCAGAGCAAAGAAAGAAAATGAGAGGGGGATTGTCTGCTCCCTAGGCAGGCAGGGAGGAAGCTGGGAGGAAAATGAGGACATTAGTGGGAAATATGCACTAGTGAAGGTTGTTATACGTTGCATAGGTGAAACTCAATCATGAATAACTTTGTGTCTGTGAAAGAGATAATACAGTGAAGAGGGTTTTTTTCTTGCACATGATTGATGCAGATTCAGTGCCTGGCACCTCATGTGATCCTCCAAGCCTTCCAAAAGTAATCCATGAGAGAAGATCCAGGAGTTATCTCTGAGCACCACCAGGTGTGTCACCAAAACCAAGTCAAACTAAACTAAACTAAACCAAAGTAACTTAAAATTATTTATTTATTATTATTATTTCTTATTAAAAAGCTCTCGTTCCATCCATGGGCTATCGTACTATTTTTGACATTTGTTTTCAAGCTAAAGACTTGCTATTTTCATTTACATTTATAAACAAATATTTTCTAAGAGTGCATTTCTAAATATATAAAAGCAATTGCATCATATTCTCTATTATTTTATGTTATTTAAAAGATTTATAAATCTGAAGCAGGCAGGCAGGTAGGGAAGCACTCCTCTCCAACCTTCCACAATGAGTTCTTGGAATGCAATAAAAATCCTTTGGCTATAATAAAACCAAGACATGGGATTTGAAGGAGTTACCCTTTCACTAACTGTAAGCTTCTAACGGGCTTATAAAGGACTGATAAAAACTCTACCTGAGTTTCTGATAGAAACTCCATGAAAAAAGGCCAGAATAGCGACCAATAAAGAAGACCTTCAGCTACACCCAGGTCTTCCTCCTAGCAATTAAACTTTTATATATGTAGAAAGCCTCACATGAGGCATGTTGAGTAAACCTTATAAAAGGAGATGTTGACATGTTACATGGTGCCTGAGCACATGTGGCCAGCATCTCTTTTTGGATGTGCAATTTCATCCTTTTTTATTTTAAGTCTGGGATGTGTTCTGGAGCTCTCAATACTTTTGGAGAAACTTGATCTCGCTATTTCTCTCTCATCTATACACATTACTTTTTCTCTTTCTCTCACTCTTTCTCCCCTTCCTCAGAATTTCTAACTAAAATTAGTTTTTACTTCATTGCTCATCTACTAAAAAATTTTATTTGAAAAAGGTTATGGAAATAGAAGGTCTAGTAAGGTCTAAGACCAAATTTACTGTCCTGTAAAAAATTTACAGCCCTAAATAGTCTCACCCAACTATTCCTGGGTGGCAAGGGTAGACAGAAAGAAAGTAGTATATTCCCTTCTTGAGGCTGCCATATCTCTCTCGCCACCACCACCACCACTCCCTATAGGTTACCCTGGGACCCCCATCAGCATCAATTTTCTTAAAATATTTCAGGCATGTTACAAACAAAGCAAGAAAGCAAACAAACAAGACTTTGAATTTCTAAACTTAAAGCTTACCAGGGAACAACTTGTTCTCAACTCTTCCAACACCTAGTATAATGGACAGAATTTCTGCCAAATAATCTCTGCCAAATAAAGACTATGTAGAATCAGCCAAGTTGAATGATATCCAACAAAGGAAATGAATACATTCTGCATAGACTGCATGTTTATGTCCTTCACCAAATTATTATTATGAAGATAGAACCCCAATATGATAGTATTAGACGGTAATAAGATGGAGATAAAGTCATTGTATCCTTAAAATAATCAGAATCCTTATAAAATAAGAAGAGAAATTTTGTTTAATTCATGTGCACATGTAGAGGAATGATAATATGAGCAGAAAGTCACAAAGATGTCTACACATCAGTAAGAATATCTTCACCAAAAAACAAATCTACCAGCACCTTGACCTTGGACTATACAGCTTAAAAAACCGTGATAAATTAATATCTTGATTGAAGCCATTGAAACAGATTTAAGCCACCTATTATAATCTACTTTATTCTGGAAATATGAATTAAGATTTTCTTTAACATATTTTATATAGAGGTGGTAATCTGTGGTTAAGAATATGCAAATTTAATATACTTGACCCTCCAGCAAACATGTTAGTAATGATGAATTTTATAATTTCTTGGATATCACTGAAAATTCAGGAATATGTAGAGAATGACATAAAAAGGGAGGGGTGCAGGAGCGATAGCACAGCAGTAGGGCGTTTGCCTGCATGCAGCTGATCCAAAACAGGCCTCGGTTTGACCCTGCATCCCATATAGTCCCCAAGCCAGGCGCGATTTCTGAGCACATAGCCAGGAGTAGCCTCTGAGCGTCACTGGCTGTGGCCAAAAACCAAAAAGAAAAAAAAGTGGTCTCCAAGTTAATATAAATTACTGCCAGAAAACTTAGAATTGATACATTCCTTTTCTTTGCCTTACCAATATTTTCTCTAATTATTTTGAACCATACTGAAATCATTCATTTTTTCACAACCTTTTGCCAATTTTCAAATGGAGCAGTCTATTTAAAAATAATCTCTATTTCGGGGGAGTCACACCCAGCGGTGCTCAGTGCTCCTGGCTCTGTGCTCATAAATCGCCCCTGGCAGGCACAGGGAACCCTATGGGTTGCCGGGATTCAAACCACTGTTCGTTCTGTGTTGGTCACATGTAAGGCAAATACTTTACAACTGTGTTACCACTGTGCTATCGCTTCGGCCCAAAGATAAACTTTTTTTTTTTTTTTTTTTTTTTTAGTGTTTGAGCTCAAGGGTCACCTCTGGCTCTAAGCTCAGAAATTGCTTTCAGCAGGCTCTATTCTCTTTATTTAAGCACTTTGTTATAAACATGTTGGTAGATGGGTTTCAGTCCTATGTACAACCAATGCAACTTTATGGCATGTCTTCCTTTTCCCTCCTCCCAGAACTCTTGACTATCTTCAGGACAGGCATTCCATTTCTCTCTCTTACTATCATTGTCATGGTAATTGTTAGTGTAGTTATTACTCTAGCGGCACTCACCACTCTTTATAGTAAGGTCATATCCTGAGCTGGTATATTCGGCCCTTGACTCTATTGTTTCTGGATATTATTAACATCCTGTTTCTTATTTTTCTTAAATCACAGTGATTTGTCTATCTCTCTTCATCTGACTCATTTTACTCAGCATACTAATGTCCATGTATAGGAAAATTTCATGACTTCATTTTTTTCTAACAGCTGTGTAGTATTCCATTGTATAGATATGCTACAGTTTCTATAGTCAATCATCTAATGTGGGTTGTTTCCAGATTCTAGCTATTGTAAATAGAGCTAGAATGGGCATTGGAGTGCGTAGGGTATATTGTATTGTGTCTTTGTATTCTAGAGTATATCCTTAGGAGTAGTATTGCTGGGTCATATGGGACCTCAATTTCCAGGTTTTTAAGGAATATCCATATTGTTTTCCAGAAAGGCTAGTTAGATGGCATTCCACCATCAGTGACTAAAGAGTTCCATTATCCCCAGAAAACATGCCAGCACTGGTTGTTCATGTTCTTTGTGATGTGTGTCAGTCTCTGTGTAATGAGATGATATCTCACTGCAGTTTTGATTTGCATCTTCCTGATGAGTAGTGATGTAGAGCATTTTTAATATGCCTTTGGGGCATCTGTATTTCTTTTTTGAAGAAAAGTCTGTTGATTTTTTTTTCATTTTTGATGGGGTTAGATTTTTTTTCCTTGTTGTCAATAACTTGTATATCTTAGATATTAATCCTTATCTTATGAATATTGAGGGAATAAATCCTCCCAGTCTGTGGGTGGCTTTTGTATCCTATTCACTGTTTCCATGGAAGTGCAGAAGCTTCTCAGCTTAATATGGTCCCATTTGTTTATCTCTGCTTCCACTTGTTTGGAGAATGCTGTTTTCTCCTTGAAGATGCCTTTGGTCTCAATGTCATGGAGCGTTTTAACTACATGTTCTTCTATATACCTTATGGTTTCAGGTCTGATATCTAAATCTTTAATCCATTTGGATTTGACTATTGTGCATGGTGTTAGATGGAGCTCTGAGTTTGCTTTTTTTGCATGTGGCTGACCAGTTGTCCCACTTGTCAAAGAGGATTTCCTTGCTCCATTTTGCATTTCTTGCCTCTTTTTCACAGATTAATTGATTGTACATCTGGGGGTAATTCTCTGAGTACTGAAATCCATCCCATTGACCCAAGGGTCTGTCTTTATTTAGATACCATGTTGTTTTAGTGACCTTGTAATACAATTGAAAGTTGGAGAAACTCATTCCTCCCATCTTCTTTTTTCCAAGGATTTCTTTAGCTATTTGTGAACATTTATTTTTCCATATGATTTTTAGGAGTCTTTGATACACTTCTTTGAAGAATGTCATGTGTATGCTTAAAGAAATCACATTAATTCCATACAATGCTTTGGGGAGTATTGCCATTTTAATGTGTTAATCCTCCCAATCCATGAGTAGGGTATATGTCTCCATTTCTATGTGTCCTCTTATATTTCTTGAAGCATTGTTTTGTAGTTTTCTTTGTATAGGTCTTTAACCTCTTTAGTTAAGTTGATTCCAAGGTATTTGAATTTCTGTGGTACTTTGTGAATGAGATTTTTTTAATGTCTATTTCTTCTCTATCATCATTGCAGTAAATATTGCAAATGGGATATTGAGTGCATTAAGTATGTGGTGGGGGGAGAGAGGCAGCAACAACAAAGGGGCTTGTGGCAGCAGATTATCTGTGAGTGCAAGCCACATGGCAGACCAGTAAGAGCAGCCTCAACAACACAGGTGATTTTGGCCTATCAATCCACATAGATAAGAGGCCAAGCAGGCTAAAACTAACACAACCATAAAGATAATCTCTCGCCCACATAAACTCTCATGAGACCTCCCTAGCAGCACAGAAGACTGACAGTAATATTAGAAAGAAGCACCTGAAACTACAATGAACCAGGGTAAAGCACTATAAAACCCCAATACACCTGTGGGTGAAGACTGTAATCCTGCAGACCCAAGCAATACTAATCTCCTCTATAACCTCTCAATTCAGAGATTTCAAAGTGAAAATGCTTAGGATATTCAATGAGCTAAAAAAAAAAGGTGGGGATGGGAAGGTTGCACTGGTGAAGGTGAGTGTTCTTTATATGACTGAAACCCAACTACAATCATATTTGTAATCAAGGTGTTTAAATAAAGATATTTTATAAAAAAAAATACAGCCAGTAAAACAGAAGAGGGGAGTCAGAGAAATAGTTCACTGGTAGGGCGTTTGCCTTGCATATGGCCAACCCTGGACAGACCCAGATTCAATTCCCAGCATCCCATATAGTCCCCCAGCATGCCTGGAGCAATTAATGAGTGCAGAGCCGGAGTAACACCTGAGTGTTGCTATGTGTGGCCCCCAAACCAAAATAAGTAAATAAAACAGAGGAGGAACTGAGAACAGTAATGGGAGAAATACAAAGAGAAAAGTCACAATTGAAAAACTTGATAAGCAAAATAAAAGATGCATTCTGAGTCCTCAGCATATATAAACATATATGCACCCAATAAGGGACCAGCAAAAATATTTAATTCAATTATTGACAAATATGAAAGAAGATATCAATGGCAACAATTGATATATTTATTGCACAAATATATATATGTATATATATTTATCAACATATTGATAAATATATGGCACTCCATCCCCAGAAAACTGGATACACATTCTTCTCCAATGTATATGGGTCATTCTCCAGGTAGACCACATGCTGGCTCATAAAGTATATTTCCATAAATTCAAGAGGATAGAATTTGTACAGATTACCTTTTCAGATCACAAGGCAATGAAATTAGAAGTGAACTACAAACAGACACAGAAGAAAAAGTTTAACATCTGGAAATTAACAGTCCACAACTGAACAACCAGTGGGTCAGAGATGAAATAAAAGTGGAAATCAAAACATTCCTGGAAACAAATGACAATGAAGACACAATATGTCAGAATTTATGGGACACAGCAAAAGTGTACTAAGAGGAAAATTTATTGCTTTGCAAGAACACATCAGAAAAGAAGAAGGGTCCTACGTAAAAAGCTTAATGATACCACTTATAAAATTAGAAAATAATCAATAAAAGGAACCAATAAGACGTAGACAGAAGGAAATAACAGAGCTTAGAGCAGAAATCAATGAAGTAGAAAATAAAAAATCTGAAAGATCAATGAAGTCATAAGTTGGTTCTTTAAAAGCATGTACGGAGCCTGTAGTTATTCCCATGAAAGTATGCTCCAAGGGCGAAGAAACCCTGTATCTCTTAGGCCAAGGGAATTTCCTTTCTAATCTCACCAACATTTACTGTGCCTATGCAAAAAAAAAAAAAAAACACACAATTAATATTTTTTATTGTAGTTGTTGCTTGTTATTTTTCTTCTTTTTTTGTGCTTTGTTTTGTTTTTATTTCAGAACCGTGGTTATTGTTTGGTTGTTGTCTTTATTGCTGTGGTACTTTTCGGGTTCTTTCTTTGATTTTTTTGGTATTGTTTTTATGTTTTTCTTTTTTTCCCCTTTCTTCTCTTAAATTGATATTTATAGTCTCTAGAAGTACTTCTCCCATTTTTTGCTTGTTTGATTTTTGCCCCCCCCCTTTTTTCTTTCCTCCAAACAGAACCACATAACTTGAACCATCTTGTTCTGCCTCACAAATTGAGGAGGAAATAATAGAGGGTCCCAAGACAAAATAGCTGTATAAACATTGAGTAGAAATAAAAGATGATTAGACTTAAACACCAAATCCAAAGCCAACAACAACAGAATCAATACTCAATCTACAACAAGCTAAACACAGAGAGAACCATTTATACTAGCAGCCCTGGAGAGGGGGAAAGAGAGGGATATGTGATGCATGCTGGGAACAGGGGTGGAGGGAGGACAACATTGGTGGTGGGAATGCTCCTGATTCAATGTCACTATGTACCTAAAATATTACTGTGAAAGATTTATAATCCACTTTGATCAAAATAAAAATTATTTTAAAAAATAGTTGGCTCTTTGGGAATATAAACAAGTTTGATAAACCACTAGCAAAATTCACAAAGAAGCAGAAAGAGAGAAACTTATAAAAGAGGATTAGAAATTAAATGGGGAATCACTACACATGCTGCAGAATTTGAAGGGTAATCAGAGACTAATTTGAGAAACTATGCCACGTAACATGAGAACCTGAAAGAAATGGATACATTTTGGGCTCTTAAAATCTTCATGATTAAACCAGAATGATCTAGCATATCTAAACAGACCCATCGCTACTGAGGAAATTAAAATAGTAATGAAAATTCTACCCAAAAACAAAATCCCAGGGCCAGATAGATTCATGAACAAATTCTTTCAAACCTTTCAAGAGGCACTACTACCAATCCATTTTATGATCTTTCATGAAATTAAAGAATCAGGAACACTCCCAAGTAGTTTTTATGAAGCTATCATCACCTTGATAACAAAACCATACAGAGATGCTACTAAAAAAAAAAAGAAAACAAAACATTATACCTGATGAGTACAGATGCAAAGATCCTCAACAAAACTTTGGAAAATAGGATCCAATGACTCATCAAGAAGGTCATACACCATTACCAAGTAGGTTTTATTCCAGGTATGCAAGGATGGTTTAACATACATAAATCCATCAACATAATACACCATATCAACAAAAAAAGAAATTTAAAAATCACATGATAATATCAATAGAGAAAGAGAAAACATTTAATAAGGTCCAACACCCATTCTTGATAAAATCTCTCATCAAGAAGGGAATGGAAGGAACTTTTCTCAATATAGTCAAGGCCATCTACCACAAGTTGATGGCATATATTATTCTCAATGGAGATAAACTGAAATCCTTTTTTCCTAAATCTGGTACAAGACAAGTCTGCCTTCTCTCACCACTCTCATTGAACATAGTGCTGGAAGTTCATGCCATAGCGATTAGGCAAGAAAAGATATCAAGTGTATCCAGATAGGAAAGGAAGAAATCAAGTTCTCACTGTTTGCAGATGCCATGATATATATTTAGAAACCTAAAGACTCTACCAAGAAGATTCTAGAAACAATAGATTCACATAGCCAAGTGACAGGCTAGAGAATTAACATGCAAAAATCAATATCTTTCTTGTACACCAATAATGATAGAGAAAATATGGACATTAAAAAATCCTATTCACATTATTGTCACCCAAACTCAAATATCTTGGAGTCAAATTAACTAAAGAAATGAAGGACATATACAAAGAAAACTACAAGACCCTGCTTCAAGAAATGAAAGAGAACACACAAAAATGAAGACACATACCCTGCTCATGGATTGGTAGGATCAACATCATTAAAATGGCTATACTGCCCAAATCATTTTACAGATTTAATGCCATCCCTCTAAGGATACCCATGGCATTCTTCAAAGAAGTGGATCAAACCCTCCTGAAATTAATTTGAAACAATAAACACACACGAATAACTAGAAAAACTCTTGGGAAAAGGAATATGGGAGGCATCACTTTCCCCAACTTTAAATTGCATTACAAAGCGACAGTCATTAAAACAGCATGGTAATAGAATAAAGACAGTTCCTCAGATCCAGTGGAATAGACTTGAGTAATATTATGCAGCCATGAGGAGAGATAAAGTAGTGAAATTTTCCTATACATGGATGTACATGGAATCTATTATGCTGAGTGAAATAAGTCAGAGAGAGAGAGATAGACACAAAATAGTTTCATTTATCTATGGATTTTAAGAAAAATAACAGACATTATGATAATAATGCCCAGAGACAACAAAGATGAGGACTGGAAGGACTGGCTCTTGATATGAAGCTCACCACATAACATGGTGAGTTTAGTTAGGGAGATGACTACACTATCATGATAATGTTAATGAGTGAGAGAAGTAGAATGCCTGTCTCCAATACAGGCAAGGGGTGGGGAAGAAGAGACATGGGAGATGCATAAGTGGTGGGAATGTTGCACTGGTGAAGGGAAATGTTCTTTTTATGACTGGAACCCAACTACAAACATGTATGTTTTCATGGTGTTAAGTAAAGAAAATATAAAGTTTAAACCAAGATGATTCGGAATGCCTAAACAGACCTATTACTATTGAGAAAATTAAAATTTTAATCAAAATGGTCCCCAAAAAATAAAATCCCAAACCTAGATGGATAAACTAGTGACTTCTTACAATCTTCAAAGATGATCTATTGCCAATTCTTTTAAGCTCATCTAGAAAATTTCACAAAAAAAAAAAAAAAAAAAACCATTCCCAAACAATTTGGCAAGCTAACTTCACCCTGATACCTAAGTAGAAACACGAAAAAAAAAATTGCAGGTTGATGTCCTTGATAAAAAAAAAAAAAAAACAAAAAAAAAAACAAAAACAAACAAAAACAAACAATGCAAAGATCCTCAACAAAATGCTAGCAAATAGAATCCAATAATTTATCACAGAGGTCATATATTATGACCAAGCATTCATCCCAGGGATGCTAAAATGGTTTTACATATACAAGTCAATCAACATTTTACACCATATCAATAAAAAAAATTGACTGGAGCAATAGCACAGTAGGCAGGGCATTTGACGTGCATGTGGCCAACCCAGTTCCAATCCCCAGTATCCCATGTGGAACCTATAGCTTTTTAAGAGTGATTTCTGAGCACAGAGCCAGGCATAACCTCCAAGTGCCACCAAACATGTCCCCCAAAATAAAAGAAATAGAAGAAAAATAAAAATTATATGATAATATCAATAGATGCAAAGAAAGCATTTGAAAAGGTCCAATATCCATTCATGACAAACCTTCTCAACAAGATGGAAATTGAAGAAATTATCTTCAATAGAGTCAAAGCTATTTACCACAAGTCAGCAGCAAACATTATATTACTTAGAAAAAAAATAAAAGCCTTTCCTTTACAATCTGGCACAATATAAAGTTGTCCACTCTCACCATTTTTATTAAATACAGTACTGGAGTTACTTATTATAGCAACTAAACAAGAAAAAATATCAAGGGCATCCAGATAAAAATTGAAGAATTCAGGCTTACACTATTTACAGATTATATGATTCTATACTTAGAAAACACCTAAAACCTCCACAAAAATATTTTTGGACCACACCCGTTTGATGCTCAGGGGTTACTCCTGGCTAGGGCTCAGAAATTGCCCCTGGCTTGGGGGGACCATATGTCCAACAGGGGGTTCGAACCGCGGTCCGTTCCTTGGCTAGTGCTTGCAAGGCTGACACCTTACCTCTAGCGCCACCTAACCAGCCCCGCACAAAAATATTTCTTAAAACAATATATATATATATATATGTAGTAAAGTAGCAGTCCACAAAATTAAAATGCAAATGTCCATGAACTTTCTATATAAAAAATTAAAGAAAAAAAAGTGACATTAAAAAATTTCTTTTGGGGGCCAGAGTGATAGCACAGTAGTAGGGCATTTGCCTTGCCTGGATTCAATCTTAGGCATTCCATATGGTTCCCCCAAGCCATGAGCAATTTCTTATTTTTTTGTTTTTGTTTTGTTTTGTTTTGGTTTTGGTTTTGTTTTTTTTGGGGGGTCACACCTGGCAGCGCTCAGGGGTTACTCCTAGCTCTATTCTCAGAAATCATTGCTCATGGCAGGCCAGGGGGACCATAAAGGATGCTGAGATTCAAACCACCGTCTGCATGCAAGGCCAACACCCTACCTCCATGCTATCTCTTCGGCCCCCAGGAGCAATTTCTGAGCTCATAGCCAGGAGTAACCCCTGAGCGTTGCCCAGTGTGGCCTAAAAAATAAATAAATAAATAAATATTTTTTTTTATTTCGCTGGAGAGATAGCATGATAGGGCTTTTGCCTTGCCTGAGACCAAACCCAGGATGGACCTGGGTTTGATTCTGGGTATCCCATATGGTCTCCTGTGCCTGCCAGGAGCAATTTCTGAGCACAGAGCTGGGAGTAACCTCTGAGCCCCTACGGTATGACCCCACCCCCCAAAATAAATAAATAAATAAATCTCATTTGGGTTAGATAATAACACAGTGGCAGAGCATTTGCTTTTTACGAGACTGAACTGGGAGGAACCCAGGTTCCATTCCCGGCATCCCGTATAATCTCCTGAGCCTGTCAGGAAAAAAAAAATCTCACTCACAGTTGTGCTTCAGAAAGTCAAGTACCAAGTACCTTGGAATCAACTTAACTAAAAAGGTAAAAGATCTGGACTACTACAAAATGCAACCTCAACAAATAAGAGAGGAACCAGGAAATGGAAACACTTGCACTGCTTATGAATTGGGAGATTTAACATCATTAAAATGGCAACACTTCCCAAAGTATTGTGCAGATTCAATGCAATTCCTATAAGGATACTTATGTTTTTCAAAGTAATAGTCCAAACTTATGAAATTCATAATGGACAATACACCTTATCAAATAGCTAAATAAAACACTGTGACAATTATGGGAGCACCACCTCTTCCAACTTCAAATATTACTACAGCAGTAGTTTAAAACAGCATGGAGTTGGAATAAATACAGATTATCAGATCAATGAAATAGATGTGAATATCCAGAGACAAATTCCAGGAATGTGATAAATTTATTTTTGATAAAGGAGCAAAACATACTAAGTGGAGCAAGTGGTCTTCAACACTGATCCTGGAAAACCTGGTCAGCTAAATTCATATGAGATGATAACTCTTCCTGGCACCATGTACAAAGGTCAAATCAAAATGGATTAAGGATCTTGACTCAGACCTGAAGACTTGTTATTTAGAGAAAAACATAGGCAGAACTCTTCATGACATTGTAACTACATATCTTCAAAGATGAACCACCACTGACCAAACAGGTAGAAGCAAAGATAAGCAAATGGGATTAAATTAAGAAGTTCCTGCATCTCAAAGAAAATGAGATCAGAATACAAAGACTTATTCCACATAATGGGAGAAAGTATTCACCCAATACCTATCTGAGAAAAGGTTAATATCAAAGATATATAAGGCACTGGTAGATTTAAAAAAAAAATCTAACGTCATCAAAAAATGGGAGAAGAAATGAACAGATATTTCCTTAAAGAAGAAATACAGATGGCCAAAAAGTATATTAAAAGTGTTCCACATCACTAATCCTCAAGGATATGGAAATCAAAACTACAATGATATAGCACTTCACACCACATCTTTTAAGAAGAACAAGAATAACATCCAAGTGCTGGCTTGTATGCATGGAGAAAAGGACTCTCATTATGCTGGTGGCAATGTCAAATGGTCTGATGTTTTTGGAAAGTGATATGAACATTCCTTCAAAAACTAAAATTGAGCTTCCATAGATTGAGCAATACTACTCATGATAAAACCTAGGAGTCAAAAAACAGAATATAGAAAAGGCATGTGCACTCCAATGTTCATTGCAGCATTATTCACATTTGCCAGAATCTGGAAACAACCCAAGAGCCTAAGAAAAGATGAATAGATAAAGAAACCATGATACAGCTAAACAATAAATAATACACAGCTTAGGAAGTAATGAAATAAAATCATGATATTTGCTTATACGTGGATGGATATGGAGAGTATTATTCTGAGCAAAATGAGTCAGAGGGAGATGAATAGACATAGAATGATCATATTCATTTGTGGTGTATTTAAAAATGTAGTATGGTAATAATACCCAAAAACAATAGAGGTGAGGACCAGGAAAACTGGTGCATGGTAGAAAGCCTGCCACCGAGTTGGGCAGTTTAGAGTGCATTAGAACAGAGAAGGGACCACTATGACAATAATAGTTGGGAATAATAATTCTGGACAAACTGGGTCCTGAAAGGGGCTCAAGCACTATGCATGGTATCCTTTTATTAATTATATTGCAAACCAGTGTTTAAAAGGAGAAAAAGAAGAAAGAAAGAGAGCAGAGGAGGGGAGAGACAGAGACAGGGACAGAGACAGGGAGGATGTCTGCCATAGAGTAAGGTATGGGGGACTCTAGGGGGAGTCAGGAAGCAAACTGGGGACATCGGTGGCAGGAAACATGCACTGGTGAAGGGATGGATGTTGGACTTTGCATAACACGACCAACTTTGTAACTGTATCTCGTGATGATTCAAACTAAATTTTAAAAATTAAAATAAAAAAAAAAATAGTATAGGGGATAAGGGACCTAACTTGAAGTAGAGACTCAAGAAAGTCTTCCTGGAGGAAGTGGTATTTAACTGAAGGAGGAAGAGTAAAAGGAGGAGCCCAGTTTGAATAGGGGGGAGATAGGGAGCAGGAAAAAATGAAGATGGAAAAAATACTGGACAAAATAAAATGCAGGAAAAGAAACTTTGAAAACTGAAAGTTATAATGGTGGCTGGAGGGAAGAAAGAGAAAGTTTGAAATACAAGTGCTATGATTTTTCTTCTAGAAGCTATAATCTTCCAGTGAAGGCTTTTAAGTAAAGATGTGTGAATAAATCAAATATTTACATCAGAATAACTTCAACTGGGTGTAAAGTAATTAATTGAAGGAGTTAATGCATGAGGAACTGAAGAAAATAGTTCGCTATTATTACCCAGGTACATTTAATAGAAAAGATAACACAAACACATGAAATAGGCAAAACACAAACAAGACTCTGTTCATGCTTCTGAAATATTGGTTGCATAGTCTTACTTTGTATGGGGTAAGATAATGGCTTCCAGGAAGTTATGGCTATTTCCAGGGAGGGAAATGCTCTCCAGACTCTTCATAGATGAGTCCTCAATGTAGCCATTCATCTTCAAAAAGAAACTTAGACCAGTAAATGTTTTTCTCTTTGTTCTTTCTCTTTTCTCCTCTACTCCCCTTATTTTCTCACTTTTCTCTTTTTCCCCTGAACTCCCCATTTCCAGTTCCCTCTCCTTACACAAAATCATTCAAAAACTCTCAGCCCAACTACCCAAGTAGACCTACCAACTTCTGCAACAGAATTATACAAGCAAGTGTGAGCAGAGACCCCAAGCAGTGCATTCAAACGCCCGCAAAGTAGGACTCTATGGAAAATTGACATGTGCTACCGCCTGGCGCTTGTTGTGGCAGTTACTAACTTTCTACAGTTTTCTTAATCAAAAGTAGTCTAAGTAACCTGTAAAGAAAGGATTAAAAAATGTAAGATGGAGGCCGGAGAGATAGCATGGAGGTAAGGCATTTGCCTTTCATGCAGAAGGACGGTGTTTCGAATCCCAGCAACCCATATGGTCCCCCGAGGCTGCCAGGAGCGATTCCTGAGCATGGAGCCAGGAGAGACCCCTGAGCGCTGCCGGGTGTGATCCAAAAACAAAAACTAAAACAACAACAACAAAAAAAGAATTTTTAATCTTGGTACTTTCTTCCATTTTTGTATTTGCGTCGTGTTTGGGTAAATATCACAATGTTTTATTTCATCATTACTTTTTATGTCCATAAACTCATCATGTAAGCACACTCTATGTTTCTCTGTGTGTGTCTGTGTGTCTTTGGTTTTTGTGTTACATCTAAAGATGCTCAGGAATTACGCTGGTTCTTCACTCAGGAATTACTCCTGGCAGAGCTTGGGGAACATAAAGGATGCTGGGAATCAAACCGGGTTAGTTGTGTACAAGGAAAGCACCCTACACCTTCCTTCTCATCATGTAAACTCTTAAGAAAATGTTATTATGAGGTATGCATTAAGATCTGTTATCATATATAAATGACTCCACTCAAGTAGAGCAGAATCTGGCTCACTTCCATACTTCAAGATTTTATGCTGCCTGTTGGCATTAGGAACACTAGTGTAATTCATGCTTGAACAGAACTTTTCCTGAACTGAAACTCTATACTAAAAAACAGTGCAGAAAACTTGTTACCATTCATTTATTTTGGACTTAGAATCAAAGGGCAGGAGAAATGGGGAAAGGATAATAGTTCTTTGACACTAGTCTCAGTAAGTTAGTAGAAGGCCAAATATTCCTTCATTAAAACTTGATAGCCAGAGGCAAAACAGTCAGGAAAACAATGCAAAGTAAATATTTAGCTGGAGAGAAAGACAAGATAAATAAGTAAATGTGTTTATCTTGTCAGATATTGTAACTAATCTCCCTAACTTCTAAAATTTTCTAGTTCCACAATACTGTGAAAGGGTATCAAAAAGAGTTCAAATGACATCATCAGAAGCTAAAGGAACTTATCATTTGAAGTAAAAATTATTTTCTTTCATTTTTTTTTTTGTGGTTTTTTTGGGTCACACCCGGCAGCACTCAGGGGCTATTCCTGGCTCCATGCTCAGAAATTGCTCCTGGCAGGCATGGGGGACCATATGGGACACCGGGATTCGAACCGATGACCTTCTGCATGAAAGGCAAACGCCTTACCTCCATGCTATCTCTCCGGCCCCTTTCTTTCATTTTTTTCATTGGTAAGGAACATTTGATTATGAAAGGAAATGAGTATTAGAGATTATTAGGGATTTGGGATGTGTTCTAGTAGAGTGCATGCACCAGGTTCATGTGCATGTGCTCAGGTTCAATCGCAGACACCACAAAAAACAAAAAGGCTTTTAAAATTCTAAAAATATTTAACAGTGCCCTTAAATTTAGCACTTGAAAGTTCATTTACAAGGATGACTCTACTTGACTATTTTTTTCTCAATTTGTCAATTTTGAACTACAGCAGGTTCTGAAAATATAAATTAGGTATTTCTGCACAGATTCATGTCTTTTTCAGGTAGGTGTGAAACTTTGTTTTTTTTTATTGTAAGAATTTATTCAAGAGACAAAATTGAATAACATAATGAGGTAGACTAACATAACATAATACAGTGACATAACATAACATATAATTGATATAATAATACATGTAAGTCAAAGAAAGTTTCTGATTAAAAACACAATTTTTTTCCATAATGGCTTACATATATTTCACTGTAGTATTTTAGGTATATATTAACATTGAATCAGGGGAAAACCCATCACCAACTATGTCTTCCCCGCCATTCCAGTTCCCTTTCTACAACCCATATACCCCACCATCACCCCCCGGGCTGCTAAAGTAGGTGGACCCCTCTTTGTCTGGCTTACTATTAGTGATCACATATCTGTTTGGTCCTGGAACCCTCCCTTGTTTCCCCCTCTATTTTAGAGGCAGAGCTAGAAAAATCGAGGTATGTGGTTTTGTTTGAAGGAAAGAAAATCAATAGATTGGGGTACAAAATAAGAGGAAAAAAGTCTAAAGTCAAATTGTTTTTTCTTTCTGACTCTCTTATTACTGCACACATCTTCCCAGAAAAATCAGCCCTTTTCCTAAACTAAAACTTATGAATAACTGCCAAATTAAAAAAGGTTTAAACAAAAGTAAATTATTAGCAGACTAACAGTCTACCAAATCCCACAATTATATTTCCACAGTTCTTGCCTACAGCCAAGTGTCACCAAAACACTAGCAAACTAATGATCTGTGCTAGCTAACTTTATTTTTATGTATTTATGTATTTATGTATTTATTTATTTATTTATTTATTTATTTTTGGGTTTTGGGTCACATCCGGCAGCGCTCAGGGGTTACTCCTGGCTTCACGCTCAAAAATTGCTCCTGGCGGGGCCGGGCGGTGGCTCTGGAGGTAAGGTGTCTGCCTTGCCTGCGCTAGTCTAGGACGGACCGCGGTTCGATCCCCCGGCGTCCCATATGGTCCCCCAAGAAGCCAGGAGCAACTTCTGAGCGCATAGCCAGGAGTAACCCCTGAGCGTCACAGGGTGTGGCCCAAAAACCAAAAACCAAAAAAAAAAAAAAAAAATTGCTCCTGGCAGGCTCGGGGGACCATATGGGATGCCAGGATTCAAACCAGTGACCTTCTACATGAAAGGCAAATGCCTTACCTCCATGCTATCTCTTCGGCCCTACTAACTTTATTTTAAATCAGATTAATTTTGCTTTCTCAGCTTCAATTCACAATATACCTTGTGATTATTGATTTCAACTTTAATAACTACTGAAAATATTCAATGAAATTATCTTGGACTTCTTAGATGAAAAGAACAAACCATTGGGAATAGTTTTGTTCAAGTGTAGGGACCCTTTTGGGCACCGTTTAGTGAGGTAAACTCCCACATCTTCATCTCTGTTTCTGTTTTCATAAATACTGCCAAACTTTCATTTACCTAGATCATTCATTACCTTTCTTAAATCTATACCTCTATTGATTCCTGTGCCAATACTTATATACATATCAAGGTATCTATGTATTTTGAATAGGTCCTCTATGTTTTCATGGGTATTTTTAATCATTTAAAAAAATCCACATCTTAAGTAACTTAAACACATGCTGCTATGGCTGGTGAATTAGCTAAAATATTTAATAAGCCTAATAAACCTATAGAAAGGTCCTAAATCACATTTTTATCATCCTTTAAATATTAAATAAGTTTAAAGTTTGTTTATTCTTAAAATTCCACCAATTACATATGTGAAAAATCTACCCAGGACCCAGGGATACAGCTCAGAGTAATTTGTTTTGTTTTGTTTTGCTTTGTTTTTGGGTCACATGCAGTGACATTCAGAGGTTACTCCTGAATATGTGCTCAGAAATCGCTCTTGGCTTGGGTGACCATATGGGACGCCTGTGACCATATGTTCTACCTCTGCGCCACTGCTCCGGCCCAAAGCTCAGAGTAACTTGACTAACAATTGTGAGCCTCTGGTTTAAATCCTAGTACTTTACTTTCTACCTCATCATCTGTCCCCACCCAACAAAAAGAAAGAAAAATGTATGCAGAATGTGAGCTGATGCATATTTGTACTATATTCAGAACTTTATTTTTTTACCTTGCTGTCATTTTTTTTACCCCAAAAGTAAACGCACTTCTTTTTCTTTTTTTTTTTTTAAATATTCTTCCTTACTGTTTGCCATTACATAAAGGAATTCATAAAGAACAAAGGCTTAAAGGACAGGTTTTAATTGCAAACTGACCTATCTTAAATTATAATTTTAAAAATCTTTGGTCAGGACAGCCAAACATATTCCAGTCATAATACTTGTAAGATAGATTTTATTGTTGTTGTTGTTGTTGTTAGGGTTTTGGACCACACTCGGTGACATTCAGGGGTTACTCCTGGCTGTGCACTCAGAAATCGCTCCTGGCTTGGGGAACCGGATGGGATGCCTGTGATAGAACCGAGGTCTGTCCTGGGTCAGCCACATGCAAGGTAAACCCCCTAGCTCTGCACTATCCCTCAGACCCTCCTTGTAAGATTTAAAAACTCAGATCCATAAAAACCAAAGTCAAAGAGCAATGACTTTAATTCAAGCAACCTTTCAAGATAAATTCGTTTACCTACCCTTATAGATTATCATGCCTTTGGGATATTTTGTTTCCTAAGAATGCTCTAAACCCATAATTAAAGAAATCTTTTGATTGGCTCATATTACTCTTAAGGCTTATAAATGGAAATATATCTAATTGCTTCTTAAATTCAGTCATTTCTTTTTCCTTAGACTTTTAGGTGGGTAAAAAGAAATTATTATTACCTGGAGGCTGATTTCTAACTCTGCTGGCAAATTAAATTTTATTACTGGCATGAAGTCAATATAACTAGAATTTTATGACACAGTAGATAACTGCTTTCCTTCCTTCCTTTTTTTCCAAATTTATAACTTAATAATATAAAGTATTATCACTTTATGCAAATATATCCTGATAATAGGAAAGCTAATAAAAGTTGTTTTCATGTTCAACTTGCTCACAAGCTAAAAGAATATGCAAAATAAATTTTCAAATAATTCAAACAAAGAAAAAAGTAGATAGATAATCATAATAGGCATATGAATAATGCCTAAGTCAACAGAAACAGATAATATATCTAGCCTGAGTTATCCACACATCACTTAGTTCATTTACTTAGTAAGGTGTTAATGACTGGCTAGTATAAGAGATGTGTCTTCAAAATGTAGGAAAATCAATGCTTCCTGAACCAAGTTAACTAACAGTATTATACATACTGTTATATATATAATGTGATATATATTATAACAGTATAATATGATGTTCTATATCAGGAAACATGTTAAAATGTTTTATTTGTGCAGGGTTTTTTGTGGGGTGGTGGGGTTTTGGGTTTTTCTTTTAGGGGGTATGGGGACCTCTAGCTATGCTCAAGGCTTACTCCTGACTGATCTCTGGGATCACTCATAGAAGATGAAGGACTTCATAAGGTGCTAGGGATTTAACCTGTGTCCACTATATTCAAGGCAAGTACCCTACCCTCTGTACTATCACTAAAACCTCCTCTTTTCTAAAGTTGTTACAGCAAATAATTTAAAACAATGAAATAGGTTTTCGAGAGAGCCAGGTTTGGAGGCATTTTGTTTTTATTTTTTTGTTTGTTTGGTTTTGGTTTTGGGGTTATACTTGGCAGTGCTTAGGGCTTATTCCTGACTCACACTTCTTTGTCCTTTCCAAATTCCAGAGGTTTTTAACATTCCCTGGCTAGTGCCTCCCTACTCATAGAATAATGCATGTTCTCATGGTGCATTGTAACTCTGGCCACCTCTCTTCCCTTTCCTCTTTAGAGTTCATTATGATCGTTCTGAACCCACTCAGAAAATTCAAGAAAATCTCAAGTTGATTAATAATCTTAATTTTAACTCTAATTCTTTTTATTATTTTTGTTTTGTTTTGTTTTTCCTTCACACCCAGCAGCACTCAAAGGTTACTCAAGGCTTTGTGCTGAGAATTATTCCTGGCAGGATCGAGGGACCATAGGGGATGCTGGGGATCAAACCTGGGTCGACCACATGCAAGGCAAATGCCATATCCACTGTGCCATTGCTCTGGCCACTCTAATTTTTTCTTGTCATTCTATACAAATTTGTTCAAATGTTCAAATATTATGTGAATTACTAAGTGGAAATATTTTGGGGGCTACCTTACCATAATCTATATATAAAATCTCATTCAATATACATTATATGAATTCAATCTTTATAAACTTGGTGCTCTAATTAATTTTGCTTTATAGCTATTTGATGTTTGCCTAAATCTTACAGGTTTTAACACTAAATTTCCCAGACCAAGTAACTCCATCAGTCTCAGATAAGCTATGGTTAGTTCACTATGCCTGAACCCTTAATATTTTTAATATCATTATTTATATACCTTGATTACAAATATGATTGTAGTTGGTTTTCATTCATGTAAAGAACACCCCCCTTGACCAGTGCAATATTCCCATTAACAATGTCCCAAATATCCCTCCTCCCCACCACACCCCTGTCTGTACTCTAGACAGGCTTTCTTCTTTTCTCATTCATTCACATTGTTATGATAGTTATCATTGTAGTTATTTCTCTAACTGCACTCAACATTCTGTGGTGAGCTACATGTCATGAGCTGGACCTTCAAGGCCTCCTCTCTTTTTGTCTCTGAGAATTATTGCAAAAATGTCTTTTATTTTTCTTAAAATCCATAGATGAGTGAGACTATGCTGCATCTATCTATCTCCCTCTGGCTTATTTTACTCAGCATAATAGATTCCATGTACATCCATGTATAGGAAAATTTCATGACTTCATCTTTCTTGTTGGCTGCATAATGTTCCATTTTGTATATGTACCACAGTTTCTTTAGCCATTCATCTGTTGAAGGGCATCTTGGTTGTTTCCAGAGTCTGACTACTGTAAATAGTGTTGCAATGAATATTGCTGTGATGAAGGGATTTTTGTATTTGTATCTTTGTGTTTCTAGGAGATATCCTACAAGTGGTATACCTGGATCGTATGGGAGCTCAATTTCCAGTTTTCAGAGGAATCTCCATATCGCTTTTCATAAAGGTTGGATAAGAGGTCATTCCCACCAGAAGTTAATAAGAGTTCTTTTCTCTCCACAACCCCACCAGCACTGCTTGTTCTGATACTTTGTAATGTGCACCAAACTCAGTGGTGTGAGATGGTACCTCATTGTTGTTTTTACTTGCATCTCCACGATGATTAGTGATGTGGAGCATTTTTTCATGTGCCTTTTGGCCATTTGTATTTCTTCTTTGACAAAGTGTCTGTTCATTTCTTCTTCCCATTTTTTGATGAGATTAGATGTTTTTTATTGTAAAGTTCTATCAGGGCCTTCTATATTTCAGATATTAGCCCCTTATCTGATGGTATTGGGTGAATAGTTTCTCCCAGGATGGATCTTGAATCCTGGGCACTATTTCCTTTGAGATGCAGAAGCTTCTCAGTTTAATATATTCCCATATGTTTATCTCTGCTACCACTTGTTTGGAGAGTGCTATTTTTTCTTGAAGATGCGTTTAGTCTCAATGTCATGGAGTGTTTTACCTGCGTGTTGTTCTATACACCTATGGCTTCAGGTCTGATATCAAGATCTTTAATCCATTTGGATTTGACCTACATACATGATGATAGCTGATCATTTTCTAATTTTATAAGATGCTTCATTAAGCTATTCAGGAATGCCCCTTCTTCTTTCCTGATGTGTGCTTGCAAAGCTATAAATTTTCCTCTCAGTACCGCTTTTGCTGTGTCCCATAGATTCTGATAGTTTTTATCTTCATTGTTATTTGTTTCCAGGAAACGTTTTTTTTTACGCAATAAATCTATTTTATTATATTTTTAATTAATATCTTTATTTAAACACCTGAACACAAACATGATTGTGATTGGGTTTCAGTAATGTAAAGAGCACTCCCTTTCACCAGTGCAAAATTTCCATCACCAATGTTCCAAATCTCCCTCCTCCCCACCCCCACCTGTACTTGAAACAGGTTTTCTACTTCCCTCATTCATTCACTTGTTATGATAGTTGTCAATGTAGTTATTTCTCTAACTGCACTCATCACTCTTTGTGGTAAGCTTCATCCAGGAAAGTTTTGATTTCCGCTTTGATTTCATCTCAGACCCACTGGTTGTCCAGTAGTAGCCTATTTAATTTCCATTTGTTAAAAGTTTTTCTTTTGTGTCCCTTTGTAGTTCACATTTAATTTCAGAGCCTTGTGGTCAGTGAAGGTAGCCTGCAAAATTTCTATCCTCTTGATTTTATGGAGGTATGTTTTATGTGTCAGCATCTGGTCTTTCCTGGAGAATGACCCATGTACATTGGAGAAGAATGTGTATCCAGGTTTCTGGGGATGGAGTGTCCTATATATATCTACTAGGCCTCTTTCTTCCATTTCTCTTTTCAGGGCTAGTATATTTTTGTTGGGTTTCAGTCTGGTTGACCTATCAAGTGCTGACAGGGCTGTGCTGAGGTTTCCCACAATTATGTGTTATTATTGATATCCTCTTTCAAATTTGTCAATAATTGCATTAGATACTTTGCTGGTCTCTCATTGGGTGTATATATGTTTAGTAGTGTGATTTTTTCCTGTTGTACATATTCCTTTATTAGTACAAAGTGTCCATCTTTGTCTCTTACAACTTTTCTGAGTCTAAAGTTCATGTCATCTGATATTAATATGTCCACTTCAGCTTTTTAAGGGAGTTTTTTCTTGGGTGTTTTTCTTCCAGTCTTTGATTTTGAGTTTATGTTTGTTCTGACTATTCCCGTCTATTTCTTATAGGCAGCAGAAGGTTGGATTAATCTTTCTGATCCATTTACCCACTCTCTGTCTCTTAATTGTTGCATTTAGTCTATTGACCATGAGGGACATGATTTTCATAGGATTTAATGTCATCTTTGTGTATAATTTTGGTTTGGTGTGTCTATTGCTCTGATTTGTCTTATGGTAGACCTTTTAATTTCTTCTTTAAGGCTGGCTTTGCATCTGTAAAGTGTCTGAGTTGAAACTTTGTGAAGCTATGTATCCTTCCTTGAAACCTGAACATGAGTCTGACTGGGTGCAGTATTCTAGTTGAAGCCTCCATTTCATTCAGTCTTGCCACAATATCCTACCACTATCTTCTAGCCTTGAGAGTTTTTGTGACATGTCTGCTGTAAATCTTAAGGATGCTCCTTTGAATGTAATTTTCCTTTTTGATCTTGCACTTTCAGTATTCTATCTCTATCTGTGAGATTAGTTATTGTTACTAGGATGTGTCTTGGGGTGTTTTTCTTTGGGTTTCTTTTAGCTGGTACTCTTTGGGAATGAAGGATTTTATTGTATGTAGTCTTTAGCTCTGGGAGTTTCTCTGTGATGATGTCTTTGACTGTTGATTTTTCCTGAGCATCTCCTTCCTAGGCCACTGGGACCCCAATGATTCTTATGTTGTTTCTGTTGAGTTTATCAAAGACTTTTGTTTTCATCTATTCATATTCCTTGAGTACTTTTTCCATTGTCTGATCTTTTGCCTTAATCTTCTTTACCAATCTCTTCTGTTGTTCTGCATTTCATCTAACAGGTCACTGATTCTGTTCTCAGTTGTTACCCTGTTGAAGAGGTTTTCGTTTTAGCTATCATGTTTTTTCAGATCTGTTATTTCAGTTTGGAATTTTCTGGTTTCTGTATTTGTGTTCTGTTCATCTCGAACTATGTTTTCTTTGATTTCCATGAGGATCTTCCATATTTCTATTCTAAACTCCTTATCTGAGAGATTAGTTAGATGGTTGGTATATTTTAGGTTATCACTGCTATTATCTCCATTCTCTGTGCATAGTGTTTGCCTGCAAGGTTTTCCCATTGTCAAACTTGTAGTATGACTATTTCTGCTTTTTATGGTGGGGTTCATTAGTTAGAAAGAGCGCACGGCTGCAAAGAGAAGTGGAGTGACTGTGCTATTTTGGAGTCTCAGGGAGACAGCTTTTGCTGGGCCTTTCCTGGCCTTCTCAAGACAGCTTCAGGAGATAGAAGAGAATCACTCAAAGCCTATAGGTCCCCTCAGTCTCTCTCAGTCGTCAATCTCACAGCAGGGACAGACTCCTCCTGCCTTCACTGATAAAGGCACCCCCTCTCTGCCTGCTGCCTCTGGTAGCTGGTTTTTACTCACTCTTTCTTGGCCTTTTGGTCTGAGTGCCTCCAGAAGACAGATTTTGCTAAATCCTTCCTGACCCTCTCAGGAGACAGAAGAGAGAGAAACACGCAAAGCCGACAGGTCCACTCAGTCTCCCAGTAGCAATCTCACAGCAGGAACAGACCCCTTCCACCTGCCTTCACAGACAAAGGAACCACCTCTTTGTCTGGTGCCTCTGGTAGCTGGTTTTCACTCACTCTTTCTTGGCCTTTTGGCCTCAGCAACTCCAGGAGACAGTTTTTGCTAGACTCTTCCTAGCCCTCTCAGCAGAGCTTCAGGAGACAGAAGAAAAATACAAAGCCAACAGGTCCTCTCATGAACCCTTAATACTTAACAATAGTTTTTCAATAATTTATTAGGTCTGATTCTAACTAAATTCAATAGAAGTAAATTGTGGTGTTAAATGATGCCTATGTGATATTAAAAAAAGATGTCTGAGAAAACCTGTATATTTTTCATAGTTAACTTTTTTTTGACAAAATGAATAACTGGAATATAAACCATCTTGGAGAAGATTTATAAGTGAACTTTGAAATATTTCAGAAAAATATAGAGGAGATTATCAGTTGAATTATAAATAGAGGTTTGTGTTTTGTTTGCTTGGTTAGTTCCATTTGGTTTTTGAACCAAACTTGGTGGTGCTTAGGGCATACTTCTGGTTTTGAGCTGAGTCACTCCAGGGTGAAGCTCAGGGGACCATTGGGGGCCCTCAGGATTGAACTCCTAGTAGGCTGCAAGGCAAGCACCTTACCTAGGGTACTATCTCTTTGAAAGTTACAAATGCAGTTTTGTGTTCAAATATAACTTTACGTATGTAATAAACCAAGTAATAATTTAAAATATTTATTAAAGGCCATCAATCTAGTCTCCATTATTTACAATTTGCTAAATTAGTTCTTAAGTTAAATTCCACTAGAAACTAGCTCTAGGTCAGAGACTGGAGTACAATTAATTGATAACAGGTTATTTTTTTGAGATACTGGTGGCATATTGGGAAAAAAGAAGGAAAATATTTCAACCAATGCCAGTGAGAATGATGAATAATTAAATAATGAGACATTTAGAACTATATCTCATAATCATTGAGAGATAATCTAAAATGTATGTTAGATTTGTTCTTCATGTGAAAGGCATGTAATTGGGATCTTATTTATCCAATTTCCTGCTATGGCCAAAGGAATGTAGACAGAAAACAATTGATCTACTATAATTTGCCTAGCCAAATACTACCAGATAAAAATGGAACATTTTTACATTTCCTTAGATATGTCTAATAGTGTAGCTGGACCCCAAGTTTTATTCTAAGAGATTGGCTTACAGAACAATGAAGTTACTTAAAATAAAGTATAAGTATTGAAGAATTTCTATATTATGTTGTTTGGGGACCACACGTGGAGGTCCTCAGGGTATACCCTGGAATGCTGGCTCAGGGATTACTCCTGGTGGTGTTTAAGGAAATGTATGTAGATGGCACTGAACTAGTATTTACCACATTCCAGGCATGTACCTTAACATCTGATCTCTCTCCCTGGTCCTCGAAGTATTACTATTTTATTTTTTTTAACATTTATTTATTTAGATTTTGGGGCCATACCTGGCAGCGCTCAGGCATTACTCCTAGCTCTAAGCTCAGAAATCACTCCTGGCAGGCTCAGGGGACCATGTGCGATACTGGGGAATCAAACCTGAGTTAATCCTGGGTCAGTCGCGTGCAAGTCAAATGCCCTACTCACTGTGCTATTGCTCCAGCTCCCAGTATTAGAAATGTGTCAGTAGTATGAATAAAAAATAAATAAAAGTAATGGGTTGCCTACAATCAAATCCTAATAAACCTTTCCTTTAGAAGTGGGGTGTAAAGCCATACTCAGTGGTACTGTGGGGCTCGGGGGTTCAATGGCTATTCTTATCTCTGTACTCCAGTGACTCCTGGTAATATTTAGGGATCCATTTGATACCAGGGATTTCTAAACAAGGTCAATGGGATCAAGGTAATGTCTCAACTCCAGCACTATATCTCTTGTGCTCATATTTAAACTATGTTAATTTAGTAGCTAGCTCTGTGTTTGTTTCTTTTGCTAACTTCAGAATCCTGGTCCTATGCATTCTATAAAAATACCTTTAAAAATGGACATTTTTAATTATTTATAAATAACTGCTTTTCATGTCAAGATGATTAATTTATTGTCAGTTTAAGTGTGGTATATGCTTTAAATATTTATAGGGGTGTCTTACAGGGATTTTTTTCTTTTTTTAATAATTTCTTTGTGACCAAAGTGAATAACAAATCTTTCACAGTAATATTTAAGGTACATAATGACAAAGAATCAGGGCCATTCTTATCACCAGGGCTGTTCTCCCTCCACCCCTTTTCCCAGCATGTGTCACATACCTCCCTCCTTTGCCCCACAGGGGTGCTATTATAACTGTTCCCCTCTGTGTATAGCCTGATATAGATAGGGTATCGATTCTATTGTTGTTGACTTTGGGTTTGGTGTTTAAGTCTAATAATTTTTTTTTATTTTCATTCAGTGTTCATACACAGCTGTTTGTTCCTGGTACCATTCATTTTTATTTTTCTCCACAATTCATGAGGCAGAAGAAGATGATTCAAGTTGTGTGGTTCTGTTGGAAGAAGACAAAAAAAGGACACAAAAAAGAAGAAAAACATACTAACAAGCAATAGTAAAAAATAAAAGACAGTAACTACAAAAAAATCACCCAGCAACAAAAAAAATTTACTAAATAATGACCAGAAAAGCAAAAAAGAAATAAAAGAAAAAAGAATAAAAGGAAATAAAAAGAAAAAAGAAAGAAAGAAAAACAAAGAAAGGAGTGCTCATGTGGCAAGGTTTTGTGTTTACTTTTATTTTTTTTGCATAGGCACAGTAAGTATTGGTAAATAAGAAAGCAAATTCCCTTGGCTTAAGAGATTTAAGAGATTCAAGATTTCTTCGCCCTTGAAGCATACTGCCTTGGAAATAACTACTGGCTCTGTACATGCTAATTATCACACCTCAAGGTCTTTTTATGGTGCCAGGAAACTTTATGCTCAGTTGTGGATGATCAAATCAGGCCTCTGTAGCTAGAAATCTTGATATTTGCACAGGTCATAGGACAAAGCTAGGATAGTGTCTTTCTTGTAAAGGGATTTTTCAAAGGAAATTAGCATTGTTTTAACAGGCTGAGTATAGTAGGTAGGCCTTCCCTATCAGTGTGTGGGCATCAACCAATGAGAAGAAGGAAATCAATCCATTTTTCAGCCTCACCTTTCATCTGGAACTTCTTATTTTCTCTTCTCTTGCTCTTAGAAATTTATATCATCAGCCCCTATATTGTTCAGGCCTTTAGACTCAAGACTGACTTTATTTTAGACTCAAGACTGACTTACTTTACTTACTTTAGGGTTCTACCTTGTAGATGTCAGGCCATGGAAATTCTCAGTCTCCATGATCACATGAGTCAAATCCGCCAAAATAAATCTCTATCTCTATTATATATTTGCTTTCTACTGATTCCATTTCTCTGGAAAACACACACATTTCTCTTTCCCTTTGTTGTTGTTGCCATAATTACTATGGAAAGATAGTATGGAGATCATATGGGGATTATATTCAGTATTAGTATGCCAAGGAGCACACTGGCAGTGCTCGGTTGACACTCAGCGATATTGGATGGAGTCATAGACTAAACATGGCTTTATGCATAATAATAACTATTTAGTTATAGGAAAAGATAAAATTTTATGGTTTGCTGCAATTTAGGAATTGGAGGAATATCAGAATTGGAGGAAATAAATCAGAGTAAGTGAAAATATTAGATAATCTTTCTTATCTGTGGTATATACAAAAACAAAACAAAGGACTAGACAGTATCCAACATTGACAATCTCTTGGCCTTAGGTTACAACATAGAATTAGAAAGTCCAGGAATGGGTGTAGATATAAAAAGTATAAATAGAGATAATCAACTACATCTGTGTGGAGGGGAGTAGGTTTTGGGCAATTTGGTGGTGGTAAGGTTACTTACACATCAAAACCATAAATGTTAATGTTGTTGTGCTACCTAAAATACAATAATGTTAATATTTAAAAAAAAACGTATTCACTACTGAGCCATATCTCAGGCTCAATAATATTTTTTAAAGATATAGTTTAAGTAAAAAAGATAACAATGAAAGGCCTGATAGACAGTAAGGTAGATAAAGCAGTTGCCTTGCATGCAGTTGATTCAGATTTTATCTTTAGCACTACATATTGTTTCCAGAGCTCAGAGTGATCCCATAAGCAGGAGTGAGTATAGAGCTAGCCCTGAAAATTTTCTAGTATAGGAATAATAAATTCACAATATATATAAACTCAATATTGCATTTAGAACTTCAGCCTTTACAAATTAATTTAAAAAGTTGTGAAGCCAATCTTACAGGTAGAGTGGGAGGGTGAAATTCACCAGTTCCAACCAGAAGAGCTCCAGCAGCATACTGCCATTACTGGGTGGGGACAGGTGTAATTGGAGGGGAACCACACTGTCTGACAGGTAGAGTGGGAGGGTAAAATTGACTAGGCCCAACCTGCAGAACTCTGGCAGCCACTCTGCCATTATGGGGCCGGGACAGGCTGAATCAGGGGGAACCATGCTGTCTGACAGGTAAAGGGGGAGTGAGAAATTGACACAGGCCTGGACCTCTGCCACATCTTCTAACAGGTGAAGGGAGAGGGAAAGTCTTGCTGCGGTTGTGCAAGGCAGAGGGGACCTAAGCCTTCTAGTAGGTAAAGTGATGGAGAAATCTTGAGGGCGGGTCCAAACCTCAGCATCCGCAGCCATCAAACCCACCTAGAGTCACACTCCGGAGAAGGGACCCAGCCCCTTGCCACACGTAAAAAAGGAGGGTTAAAATCTGAAGACAGTACACCCCAAACCAAACCACCAAATGCAAAGAAATATGGGTAAACTAAGGAAGACATTAACAATCAGGGATATGGAGAGAGATCCTATCAAATTTCCAAGTCCACCAAATGCATGGGCTCAATACATGGGAACCTAAAAGTGGCATTGCAAGCCATGGCAAAAGAAATCAAGGAATTATTAGCCAGTGAGTTCAAGAAATCTATATATGAACAAATCAACCAACTCAAATAAGAACTTTTACAGAAGATGAAAGAATCCATACAAATAAAATTAAAGGAAATAAAAAACATCTTAGCAAGCCATACTAGCAGAATTACACAGTTGAAGAATCACATAGAAGAACTTGAAGAAAAACTACAAACCAAAAATGACAAAGAAGCCAATAAGGAAATAAAAGGTAAAGCATTAGAAAAAAAAGTTAGGTATTAAATGAACAAAGACAAAAGAAACAATCTACATATTGTAGGAATACCAGAAGAGGAGGAAATAGGGAAAGGGGAAGAACAAGTAGTCAGGGAAATAATAGCAGAAAACTTTCCCACCGTCTGGAAAGAGACTGCAGTGCAAATCCAGAAGATAAAGAGTCCCTAATAAAATAGACCATAATAAACCAAAACCAAGGCATATAGTAATTCAAATGACAAAATCAAAGAGAAAGATGAACTCCTTAAAGCAATATGGGAGGAAAAAACCCCTCACATACAAAGGAAGGAACATAAGAATCAAACCAGATCTCCCTTTTGAAACAATTCAAGCATCAAGACAGTGGAATGGCATATTTAAACCAATGAATGAAAGAAAGTTCCATTCTGGAGTCCACTACCCAGCAACCCCTCGTTCAAATGGGAGGGTGGATTAAAAATATTCTCAGACAAAAAAGAACTCACATTATTTGAGCAAACAAAACTGATTCTAAACGATCAATTCAGAGATGAATTACACAGTCCAAACCCACAATTGTAACAACCACCCTGCACAATACAACTGCACAACAGCCCTCTCTGTCAATAATCTTCTTAAATGTCAATGGACTAAAACTCTTCCATTAAAAAACACATAGTAGTGAGCTGTATTAGAAAACAAAAACCGGATTTCTGCTGCCTGCAAGAAACACACCTACAAGTACAGGATAGGCACAGACTTAGAATAAAAGGATGAAAAACAATTATTCAAGCCAATGGAAGAAAAAAAGCTGAGAAAACTATTCTTATATCAGATCAAATTTCATTCAACCTCAAGAAAGTTTCTCTTTAGGAAAGGGACTTCAGTACACAAGATGCAGCAGACAACACTACATAGGGTAGCCTCCTATTAGATAGGCCTCATTAAAACATTGTTTAATATTCAAGATGCAAAACCTATGTGTATCCAAAACTGCTCCAGCCATTATCTAACCCTGAAACCTTCATTTAGTAAGGGCCAACCCCATCACTGATGAAATGCCTAGAAACTGGCAAAACCTTCCAAGTCCAATGCACCAACCCAATCTTTATTATTTGATTAAATTTTTTAAGATTTATTTTTACTATATTTACCTATTTTTCTGTTCTCCTGTCTTATCTTCTGCTCTCCCTTCCTCTCTTTTTTAAGCTATACCCAAGCTAATTATTTATCTTAATTCAACCAGTCCTTAAGAGCTCAGACCCAGCCGATTAGGGTCAGACCTCTAGCAACACTTTAACAACAGATCACTAATGTATGTCTTTATGTAGGCATGGGTACATAGAGAGAGGAATCCTCTATAATAGCCAAACCTAAATTGTAAACAATCCATGCCTATAGTGTATATTGGCCCTCCTATATACTATCCCTCTTCCCCCCCCCTGCAGAAATCCCATTATCCTTTCACCCCCAATCCCAATCTGATATCCCACCTTATTAATGCTCTTTACCCTCAGTTCTTAACCCAGTAAGTATCAAGACCAACCTCCTGCCCCCAATAAACTATCATCCAGCTCCCAAGCAAAGAGACACCCACTCAGCCCCACATCTCTTCCACCAGCAAGAAACTACAATCAACACTCCTGCTGACTCATGCTCTGTGGCCCTCCTTCTCCTTCTTCTCACCCTCTCCAAATGTGGACTGTTGCTTGATACCAAATTCAGCTCTAAAAGGACCCCCAGTGCAAGAACTCTACCTGACCCTGTTATGATGCAATCATTTCTGAAAATCAACAAGACCAGAGTGTGTGATGAAAATGTGCCCTGAATTTCATCCCCCACAAGAATATCTCCAAAGACAATATAGGGGAAGCCTATATTTCCTTTATAAGTTTAAGATCTCTATAATACTACCTCTTACTGTTCATCCCCAAATGTAAGGTAGTCTCCTGCATCACTTTGTTCCCTTAATTACTTTTGTAAACTAATTTTATTAATTTATATATATTTATATAGTCTTGTTTTTGTTTCTTCTCCTTAACTTCATCTGTTTTGGTTCTGCTTGGTACAGAAACCTACAAAAAATAGTCTTGCTTGGGATTAAAGCTCAGGTCAAAATCAGGGCACAGAGATGATGGAGCCTGACATTCTCACCCCCAAATGCACCAGCAATATAATATAGCACTATTTATTTTTGCACGGGCATACTAAAAAGGGGGAAATTTTATGTATAGAAGCAAGCTCTTATCTATAGGGATAAGAACTCATACTTTTTATACTACAGGGGCACCTCCCACCTTGAACATATGTCATGTGGTCCCAACTTAAACTCCATGTGATTTGACAGAAACCATCCAACCCCGAACTCTAGATCTCAAACATAGAACCAACACAGTTCTCTGCAACAGCTCCAGGAACCAAACTCCCTCTGGGACATTCTTAATACTGCTCTGTCACCAACAAGCACCAGTTTTGATATGACATCTTGACAATGATTTAATGGCAACAGCTTGATCTAAGAGCAGGTTGTCTTACCTCACCACCTAAAGATAAGATGAAATCAGAAGACACATCATCCTTTGATCTGGGCAAAAGCCAAGATCACTAACTACAGAAGGCTAACTATGACAACCATGACTGGGCAGAACCTATCCCGGGACCAATAAAAAAAGACCCTAGTCTATGCTTTGCCTATGACTTGTACAACAACCAAGATCTCTAATTCCAGAGGTCTGAGTGAGACCATTGCAACTGAGCAGAACTTCTGAAAACACAATGAAAGACTCTATCCTAGGCTTCTTCCTAGGATTGGGGCAAAAAAATCAAGACCAACTATAGAAGACTGATTAAAACAACAGTGATGGAAAAGAACTTCTAGAACTGTAAAGAAAGACTCCATCCTAGGCTCCATCCTATGACCTGTGCAAATACCAAGAATTCTAGTTACAGAGGCTTGATTTTTGTCATCCACGATTGAGTGGAGAGTTTCCAGACATCACAAAAGGACCTAGGGAAGAGAATAAGAGCATGTATGGAGCCTGTAGTTATTCCAATGACAGTGTACTTCAAGGGCAGAGAAACACTGTATCTCTTAGTTCAAGGGAATTCTCTTTCTAACTTCCCCAATATTTACTGTCCCTATGGGAAAAAAGTACAAATTAAATTTTTTTGTTATTGTTGTTGTTGCTTGTTTTTTCTTTGTTGTTGTTTTTGTGCTTTGTTTTGTGTTTATCTCAGGATCATGGTTTTTATTTGGTTGTTGTCTTTATTGCTATGGTGCTTTTCGGGTTTTTAGTTTGAGTTTTCTTTTATTGTTGTTACATTTTTCTTCCCTTTTCCCTTTCTTCTCTTAAATTGATATTTATACTCTAGTAGGACTCCTCCCATTTTTTGCTTGTTTGATTTTTGACCCCCCCCCTTTTTTTTCCTTCTAACAGAACCACATAACTTGAACTGTCTTGTTTTGCCTCACAAATTGAGGAAGAAATAATGGAGGGTCCCAAGACCAAACAGTTGTATGAACATTGAGTAGAAATAAAAAATGTTCAGACTTAAACACCAAATCCAAAGCCAATGACAACAGAATCAATATCCATTCTACAACAGCTAGACACAGAGGGGACCACTTATTCTAGCAGCCTGGGGGGCAAAGAAAGGAGATATGGGATGCATGCTGGGAAGAGGGGTGGAGGAAGGACAACATTGGTGGTGGGAATGCCCTGATTCAGTGTCACTATATACCTAAAATATTACTGTGAAAGATTTGTAACCCACTGTGGTCAAAATAAAAATTATTTTAAAAAAAAGTTGTGAAGCCAACTTGTTTTCTACTTTTTAATGGATATTAAACTCTATATTGGTAAAGTAAAATTATTTTATTATTGTATGAAAAGATTTTATTTCTTTTCTTGGGGGGGGGTCACATCATATAGCGGTCATGGGTTACTCCTGGCTCTGCACTCAGAAATCACTTCTGGAAGGCATGCAGTACCATATGGGATGCCAGGAATCAAACCCCAGTCCATCTCAGGTCAGCCACGGACAAGACAAATGCCCTATCATTGTGCTATTGTCCCAGCTTCTCTTTCATTTTTGTTTGAAAATATTTTAAATTTAAAGTGTAGAATTGTTCTCTTTAAAATTATAGGAAGAAAGAAATAAAATCTCTTTTTCCTTTTTCTAACTAAGCAATCTAATCTAAGCAAGTGGAGACATCCTTTCTGAAAATTTTCCACACTGCAGATACAGCAAGTGATATTAATTATAAACACACACCTTATTGATCTTTAATGGTCGTTTAAACCTATCAAATATGGATACTTTTCAGGAATTCTACATTGATCCATCTTACTCTTCTTTATATGTCACATTATTTTCAGTTGTTTAAATTTGTGTATAGTTTCCCCAAACTTTCTGACAGTTAACTTGGTTTTTGTTTGTTTGCTTTTTTTTTAATGTTCTCAATTAAATAATTGAGTCCCCTCTGTTCTGAATTGTTGTAAGGCCACCAAAATCCTGAATCAACCTAAAGTTTTGTTTCTCGGAAATGTAAGACAGGAAGTCTGTTGTAATGGATTAAAAAATATTCGTGTTCTACCAACATTCCTGATAAATTCACCCCCCCCTAATTATGATATGAGGAAGCTGAGCTATTGAATAATTGTAAATAGGTCATGAGGGTTGTATGGGATGGTACATTTAGACAAAAAGAACTATAGAGAGCTCTTTCAGTTCCTTTCCAGTATGTGGGGGTACAAGAAGATGTCAATAGTCTGAAAAGGAAAATATATTTTCACCAAATTCAACCATAATAAAACCCTCATCAAAGACTTCCAGCTTCTAGAACTATAAGAAATAAATTTTCTACTTATAAGTCATATAGTAATAGCATTTTGTTATAGTAGCCTCAACTGATAAAGACATCTAATCCATCTTCCCCTTGGCTTGTAAAAATAATGAGCTATTTCCTTAACCACATTTCTTACAAAGTTTCTTTCTTCAACACATCTCTCTGAATCTATTGATGAATCTTCTTACTTTGCAAGGACTTCCAATTCTAGTTACAGATCCCACTGCTCTATGGTTTCCTGATCTGAAAATACTCTAGTCCTTCATTTAGTATTTTTATTGGAATGGACTTAATACATAGCTATATAAAAGGCCCATGTAAGGAAGAAAGGGAGCTATAAAGTACGGTAGGTAAGGTACTTGCCTTGAATGCAGCAGACACAGGTTTGGTACCTATCATCCCATATAGTATTCTGCAGTATCCACCAGAAGTGATCCCTGAGTGTAGAGCCAGAAGTGAACACTGAGAACCCGGCTTAGCGTGAACCAAAAAAAGAAAAAGAAATGAAAAGGGGAGGATGTTGAAGGCACCTAGACATCAGACTGCGTTTTTATCTCATTTATGTCACCATCACTCCCCACTAATTATTTCATCTTTCAACCATTGCTTAAATTCTCCGGGCTCACAAGTGCATCTGGGCCTTTGCTCAATGTTCACCAGAAATTATCACCTGATATTCTCTCTCCTTCCTGCTATAAATTTCTCTCTTAAATTCTAGGTTAATCTTAAAATTCTGGGGCTGGAGTGATAACAGAGAACATTTGCATTGGACACGGCCCACATGGGCTGGACCGCTGGCATCCCATGTGGTTCCCTGAGCCTGGCAGGAGTCTGCCAGGAGTAATTTCTGAGCACAAGGCCAGGAGTAAGCCCTGAACGCCTCCAAGTACATCCTCAAAAGGAAAAAAAAAATCTGTGAGGGCCATTGTGATAGAACAGCAGGTAGGGTACTTATCTTGCAAATGACTGAAGGTGATTGATACTTGGCACCCCATATGATCCCTGGAGTTCCATCAGGATTGATACCCATGCACAGAACCAGGAATCAGTCCTGACCATTGTTGGGTGTTGCCTATAAACCAAAAAATTATCTGTGAATTCTTACTCAGATTTCTTGTTACTGATAATAATGTCAACTTTAGGTCCTATCCACAGTCCTGTAACTCATCTCTCTCTTTTTCTCTCACTCTCATTGCTTATATCATCATTTCTCTATCTGTTGGAATCTATAATTTCTCTATCTTCTCTGTCATAAGTCTCTAAGAAACAGTGCACATTTTTCAAATCCCTTTTCATCTTTGTATTTGAGTACTAAATCCTCCCAAATATGCTTAAGTTTATAGTCTAGAAAGAAGAAACAGAATGAACAGTTCTCTTATTTATGCTACCATTCTACTGGCTTACAGATGGCATGCAGATAATCATGGTTAGAAAATTAAATAAATGTATATAATAAACTGTGATACAGTTCTAGGATCAGTATTTATTCAAAAGCATTGCTTTTGAAAGAAAGTAAAACTTTCTTTCTTGGGGTAAAAAGCAGTTAAGATGATTCCTCTCAGTTTTTGTAATTTGGGAAATATTTTCAATAATAAGGAAGTAGATAAAGAGAAGTAAAATATGTCTTTGATAGAAAGGATAAGGATAAATTATTCTTTTCTCAAAAATGAATTAGTTATTTCCAAATTCAACTGTATGGATTTCTTGATCATTGTCCTTTATTTTCAAAACATTTTCTGAGCATGGTAAAAACAAAGTACATATGATAAAATACCTTTTTTATCATTAACTCTATTTTAGCAACTTCAATATCTGAACCTCAAGTCTGAGCATCTGGAAATGCTGTTACCTTAGAAATGCCAACAGTACCATGAGGTGCTGTTTCTTACATTTGTCTCATATTTAATAAATGCTTCCACAGGGGATATCTGTCTCCTGAAAACCATATGTTCTTTAGATTAATGTACGAAAGTTCTTATAAATGTTTAATTTAACTTTCAGTATGAAATTCTTCAATCAATGTAGACAACACTGAATAAGGATCCCATGAGTACAAGGCACTAAAGATATAATTTTGGGGAAAAATTATCAGAAAAGAAGCAGCTTTTCTTTTTTCTTTGTTTTTTTTTTTGTTTTTTTGTTTTTTGGGTCACACTCGGTGATGCTCAGAGGTTACTCCTGGCTATGCATTCAGAAATTGCTTCTGGCTTGGGGAACCATTTGGGATGCAGGGGGATCAAACCACCCTACCTCTTGTATCACCGCTCCTGCCCCTAGAGACAGCTTTTCTAAAGTTCCTTGTGTACTATCAAATACTTCAAGAAATCAGAAAAGTAACATTGTTTGATTTTTTTGGCCCACTAAAGTCCGGTGCAAGTAAATATGTATAATTATTGTGTAAATTCTGAGTCCCCTGGAAAGTACCAGAGTGAGCAGAACCATAGCTGCAAAAGAAACGGATAAAATAGATGTAGTGTTAGACAACCAAAATATCAAGTTATATATTATAATATCAATTTCCAGATTAAATTAATTTTTATGTGGAGAGTAGTAAATAGCTATGTGATGTTTAGAAATGCCTTGACTGCCAACTTTGGCATTGTATCAAGTAAATTACTATGATTCGTGGTGACTTTTCAAAATATGTATTTATTTTTATTGTTTTACATATTTTCTTTTTTTTTTCAACAAATGGTGCTGGAAAATTTATTAGCCACATGCAAACATGAAACTGGATCATTATCTCACACTATGCACAAAGACTAATTTAGAATAACTAAGCATTTTAGTATCAGACCCAAATCTACAAAATACATTGAGGTTGACATAGGCAGACACTTTCTATGATTTTTTATTAATATCTTTATACATTTTGATTACAAACATGATTGTAGTTGGGTTTCAGTCATATAAAGAACACCACCCCCATTCACCAGTGCAATATTCCCATAACCAATGCCCCAAATCTCCCACCTCCCGACCCCCCCTACCTGTATTTGAGACAGGCTTTCTACTTGCCTCATTCATTGTTAGGTTAGTTGTCAGTGTAGTTATTTATCTAACTCACCACTCTTTGTGGTGAGCTTCATACCATGAGCTGGACCTTCCAGCCCTAATCTCTACTGTCTCTGAGAATTATTATAAAAATGCCTTTTATTTTTCTTAAACGCATAAATCAGTGATACTATTCTGTGTCTATCTCTCTTTTAGTCTGACTTATTTCACTTAGCATAATATATTCCATGTACAGGAAAATTTCATAACTTCATCTCCTCTGATGGCTGCATAATATTCCATTGTGTATATGTACCACAATTTCTTTAGTCATCTTTCTTTAGTCTCTTTTAGTCTGACTTATTTCAGTTAGCATAATATATTCCATGTACAGGAAAATTTCATAACTTCATCTCCTCTGATGGCTGCATAATATTCCATTGTGTATATGTACCACAATTTCTTTAGTCATTCATCTGTTGAAGGGCATTTTGGTTGTTTCCAAAGTTTGGCTATTGTAAATAGTGCTGCTATGAATATTGGTGTGAGGAAGGAATTTTTAAATTGTATTTTTGCATTCCTAGGGTATATCCCTAGGAGTGGTATAGCTGGATCATATGGGAGTTAAATTTCCAGTTTTTTTAAGAATCTCCATATTGTTTTCCATAAAGGCTGGACTAGATGGCACTCCCACCAGCAGTGAATGAGAGTTCCTTTCTCTCCACATCCCCTCTAGCACCTTGTTGTTTTGATTTGCATCTTTCTAATGATTAGTGATGTAGAGCATTTTTTTGTGTGCTTTTTAGCTATTTGTATTTCTTCTTTGACAAAGTGTTCATTTCTTCTCTCCATTTTCTGATAGAATTAGATGTTTTTTCTTGTAAAGTTCTGTTGGTGCCTTGCATGCATCGAATATTAGCCTCTTCTCTGATGGGTATTGGGTGAATAATTTCTCTCATTCAGGGGGTGGTTCTTATATCATAGGCATTATTTCCTTTGAGGTGCAGAACTTTCTCAGCTTAATATTTTCCAATCTGTTTATTTCTGCTTTCACTTGTTTGGAGAGTGCTGTTTCTTCCTTGAAGATGCATTTAGTCTCAATGTCATGGAGTGTTTTACCTACATGTTGTTCTCTATACCTTATGGTTTCAGGTCTGATATCAAGGTCTTTAATCCATTTGGATTTTACTTTCATACATGGTATAGCTGTGGATGTTTTACATATTTTCTTTTCACTTTACTTCAACTTATATAGAAGTGTGTCCCAAAAACATACATTGACCTAAACATAAAATGACCTAACTACACAAAATTTTCAAGCAAAACTTCTACATTTGATTTATTTAATATCATTCCTTTCTATAAAATATAATCATCTATACTTACAAATTATATTAAATCTGTTTTATAGTGAAATAATATTTGTATTATCATTCTGGTAAATGTGAACAAGTATTATAAGTATATCTAGTGGTAATACTCTAAATGTAAATTTAATTTTGATTCAGAAATTTTTATTGTAAGCTTAAGTTTTAATGAGACAATTTTAATAATTTTCCCTTATAATAAATCTACCAGCCTTCTATCTCAGTGGCATGGTATCTTAGTTCTAAGAAGTGTCCTCTTCTCTACCACCTGAAGATACAACATCTGGAACAGTACTACACAACAGAACTTTCTGTCATGATGAAATGCTCCACTATTCAATATAGGAGAAACAAACCACATGCTGCTACTGACAGTTGTTGCTACAGACACTTGAAACTGTTAGTGTCTGGGGTTTGAGAATATTATAGGGGGTATGGCACTTGCCTTGCATGTAATTAGCTCTAGTTAATCCTCCAGAACTTTTGGCCCTGAGAATTGTTGATTGCAGTCTTGGCAGCCCTCATGAACTTCCATGTCTGATCCTTCATGTCTGAAGTCCCCTGAGTGCTATTGGTATGGCCAATCATGAACATACTATCTGAAAAACACCACATCCTAAGGTCCTCATATACTACCTTTAAGCACCAGTTGGGAGAGGTCTCTTTATGACAAAACATCACCCTCCCCCCGCAAAAAAAACCCCTCTGAAATGTGGCTAATGTAGATAAATTAAATCTGTGGTTAGTGGTTATACTATACTATATGAATATGTAGGTACTTATAACCATGTATAAATATAGAAAGGTCACTATATTGGCCTGTGCAAATCTATAATCACATTTAAACTGTTGGAGTGATAAATAGATTACCATTTCACTGCTTTCAAAAGCCTCACTGCTTTCAAAAGCTATTCAACTCTTAGCCATACCAGGCTCAATGCATTTTCTCCATGATTCTGTCACTGACCACTCTAAACTACATGATATCTTTCTTCATTGAACTCCTAAGTATTTGTTTCTAATAAAAGTATGATTATATGCTGCTTACTGAATGTAAATTTATCATAAAATAATACAAATAGTATCAGTTACTAGCAGCTGAAAGCTAGCAGTGCTAAACACTGACATCTATTTTATTTTGTCATGAAAGCTCTATAAAGTATTTGTTATAGTCTTTATTTTACCTAAAACAAAATTGTATCTCAGGTAGATGTGACAACTCTGTATATAGTTGGACAGTGTTAAAGAATGCAGGGTCATGTGATATTTTGTGTTAATTTTTTTTGTTTGTTTGTTTTTGGATTTTGGGTCAAACCCAGAAGCACTCAGGGGTTACTCCCTGCTCCATGCTCAGAAATCACCTCTGGCAGACGCTGGGGACCATATGGGATGCCGGGATTTGAACCATCATCCTCCATGCAAAGCAAATGCCTTACCGCTGTGCTATCTCTCCAGCCGATTTTGTGTTAATTTTAATGATGAAAATCATTGTACCAATCTAAGATTGAGACAATATTTGTGTAACCATTACAATTTAGAGGGAATAAAAATTATTTGAATTATATTCCAGAGAGTTTCAGGAGAAACTGTTCTCATGTTCTTTTTTCATACACAAGGCTTATCACTTTCTTAAAGACCAGTAGCTCCCTCTAGTGAAAACAGATAGGGATATCTGAAAACTGTATAGATGTGTTTTGGATATGACAAAAAAACAAGAGATTTGGGGAGAGGGGATTTCATTAGATGGCATAAGGAATACTAGAAGTCATACTGGAAGTCTTCCTCAACAAAAAATTCTGCCACTTGGGTTATTAATATAGCTCAAGATTCTGGAGAGCAAGTTTTTTTTTACTTTATTTAAGCACCATGATTACACACATGATTGTAGTTGAGTTTCAGTCATAAAAAGAACACTCCCCTCTTCACCAGAACAACCTTCCCACCACCAATGCCTTCCTTCCCCACCCTGTTTCTGCCTGTATTTGAGACATGCATTCTACTTCTCTCACTAAAGAACATTGTCATGATAGTGTAGTCATCTCTCTAAACTCACCACTTTTTGTGGTGAGCTTCACATCAAGAGCCAGTCCGTCTAGCCCTCATCTCTGTTATCTCTGGGCATTGTTACAATAATGTTTTTTGTTTTTCTTAAGACCCATAGATGAGTGAAACTATTCTGTGTCTATCTCTTTCTCTGACTTATTTCACTTAGTGTAATAGATTCCATGTACATCTATGTATAGAAAAATTTCATGAATTCATCTCTCATGACAGCTGCATAATATTCCATTGTGTACATGTACCACAGTTTTGTTAGCCAATCATCTGTTGAAGGGCATCTTGGTTGTTTCCAGAGTCTGACTATTGTAAATAGTGCTACAATAAATATTAGTGTGAGGAAGGTATTTTTGTATTGTGTTTTTTTGTTCCTAGAGTATATTCCTAGTAGTGGGATAGCTGGATATAAAAACTTACTATCAAGTCTTTTGAGAAATCTCTATATTGTTTTCCATAAAGGCTGGATGAGAAAGCATTCCCGCTAGCAGTGAATGAGAGTTCCTTTCTAGAGAGCATGTTTTACATGCACGAGGCCCAGGTTCTATCTCTGGCACCATGTATTCCACAAGCACTGCTGCGAGTAACCCTCAAGTGTCACCTGGCATGACCACAAATATTTCTATTGCTTTACTAAGACTTACTATTGAATTTAACATCCCACATCTAAAAAGAAAATCATTGCACTGTTTTATATTTAAGCAGTACAAAATTTCAGAAAGGAGCATATATTTCATCTAACTGAAGTCGTTATTAAGTTAAATGTTGTATTATATATGCATCAACAAGAATTAAGCCATGACACAGTGCAGTTATGTTTTGTATGTACATTCTATATCAAAGAATATTAGTCAGAAATTGGGGGGTTATATAAAGCTCAGGGTTGAAGTGCTGGGGGTCTAGGAGATTCTGCTGATGCCACCTCTACAGAATTTCTCCTGCTGGATAGTCCCTGCTGAATTACTGGAGCAACTATTTCTGACTTTAGGACTCCCTGTTCCTGCCACCTTTTGGTGAACCTCTCCTATTAATCAAGACCTAACAGTGACAAAATGTGACATTGAATTTAATTACGTTGAATAAATATTGCATTTAGGAATCATGATTTTCTCTAAATAGCAAATTCTGTGACATTTTCCTTGCCAATTATAATATGCTTATAGAGCATGAAATAAAAGAAGCAAAAAAAATGTTAACTTCAAGTAAACATAGCCTTATGCTTTTACTTGACAAATACTCCTTTACACAGAACATAAACTCAAATCATACTACTTGGAATTGACCCAAAGATCTGTGTCAATTACTCTGTTCTCTTTACCTCTGTTCCCTCCTGAATAAAATTAAGTGCATAATATTACAGCTTCACAGGATGGTGTTTAACAATAGTGTTGCTTATCATTTTTATTGGTATATTGGTTTGTACGACAACTTATTACCTGAGAAATCAGTTATGGAAGGATTAAAGATTACTAAGTATAATAAAAAATAACCACAATTTTTGTGAATATTTCCCACAGAATTATCCTAGAGAAAGACAATATTTGGAATGATGAGATATTATTGTCAATTATCACAAATATTAATTAATTAACAAATGCACATTTAAGTACAAAATTTTAAATAAATGCAATATTATATCCAAAATGTGTTCCTATTAAACACAGTTCTAGTCTAAACTACTCATTATTGTATGATCAAGGATATATTTTATTCAAATAAATATATTATATATTTATTCAACCATGTTAGGTTGAGTAAACACACACATACACAAAGCAACTAAGCTCCTATATATGAGTAGACTTTCAGGACAATAGAAGACAAAGAGACTTTCACTTAGAAATTAACCAGCCATAAAAGGAAGCTGTTATAGGTGATAAAGGAAAACAAGATGTGTGTGCATGTGAAAGAGGGTATATAATATTATATAAATGACTATCATTAAGTTGGTAAGCCTACCAGCATTACTGTTTCTTTTATTAAATTTGATGCTTGTTAAATTCCTAGCACATTCTAAAACAAGATTTGTGATGTGGTCAGGCTGAAACCAGAATGTTTTAAAAAGACACAAAGTCCTTTTTAGAATCTTAGATTCATAGAAATAAGAAAAAATCTTCAACAAGTAATGTCCCTACATTTTTTTGTGACAAGTAGCAATGGCAATTTTGTTTCAGCATGGCAAAACTCAACTTACAGAACATGGTACATGTTAAGATACTAGGTTCTTTCTTCCAAGCAAAGTATTATTTTTAGAAAAAGATATGACCTAAAGGCACATAACTTGCTTTCTTTCCAAATCCTTGCCTTTATTTGACCTTTCCCTTATTCAAGTGATGCTGACTGGAACTCACTGCCATCTATGATGAAATTTTAAAATTATAATTTGCTTATCCAATATAGTTTTCACATATTTCAAATTATAAATTGATTTTTTCTTTATTTTCTGTATGTATTCAATCAAACATTCCATACCACAGCCTCTGTATAAATGTATATGACATCAAGAGAAAAAGAGATGACCTCAGAGTATTTTAACACAATCTTGGGAAACCAAACTTATTAAGAGTCCCAGTGTATTTATGTGAACTATTGATCACTGGAGTCTTTTCTAAAATTATCAGAGCAGTAATAAATTATTCTTTGAAATACCACCTTGCTGACATTTCTTTGAGGCCCTGTCTTTTTCAATATAATTAAATTTCCCTCACAAGTTAACAAAGTAAGACAACGAAGCAGAGCAGTTATCATAATGATTACTTTGACAAATAAAGTCACATTATCTAAGAGAGATTAAAGCCTAACAGTAACATCTTCATAAAAATAGAAGGCATATTGGTATAATCAAAGTTCCTATATTAAGCTAAGTTACTTCAGTTTCAAGTTGATTTCATTGCAATTAGGAAGAAGTGAATCTTGTGAACAATTCTACTCTCCATTTTTATTTGTTCAAGTGATTTCAGTCATGTATCATATCCTTAAATTCTTAGAAAAATGAAGATACAGGGCCAGAGTGATAGCATAGCTGTAGGGCATTTGCTTTGCATGTGGCTGCCCAGAACAAACCTGCGTTCAATCCCCATTGTCCCATATAGTTCCCCAAGCCAGGAATGATTTCTAAGCACATAGCCAGAAGTAACCCCTGAGTGTCACTGAGTGTGTCCCCCACCCCCCCCCCCAAAAAAATGAAGATACATATTTAAAGGAGAATTGGACATATGCTGTATCTACAGGTTTTGTTATCTAAACTCATTTCAGTATGTCAAACTTTCAACCACTGTATTATTTGCAACTGTTTGTAAAACAAAACTGTTTTACTCATTGATTTCTCCTATGCTATTAGTTACCAGATGTACAACTTCATCATGATTAGTATTTCATTCTTTTAGACTATAGTAGAGATGTCTTCTGATTTGCTGGTGGCAGGTTAGCAGGAGAGTAAAAATTACAACTATATACTTATGACCAAATTGCAGACAGGAAAAGCTGCATTGTTTATCCCTTTAACATTCTAACAACAATACTATGCAGGACAGTATGCTATGTACTAGCTAAAAATGGTTTTTTAACTAATATGAGGTACCACCTCATGCCACTGAGATTGGCACACATCACAAAGAAGGAAAGTGCACAAAGTGCTGGTGGGGATGTGGAGAGAAAGGAACTCTTTTTCACTGCTGGTGGGAATGCCGTCTAGTCCAACCTTTATGGAAAGCGATATGGAGATTCCTCCAGAAACTGGAAATTGAGCTCCCATACGATCCAGCTATACAACTCCTAGGAATAGACCCGAGGAACACAAAAAATACAATACAAAAATCCCTTCCTCACACCTATATTCATTGCAGTGCTATTTACAATAGCCAGACTCTGGAAACAACCAAGATGCCCTTCAACAGATGAGTGGCTAAAGAAACTGTGGTACATATACACAATGGAATACTATGCAGCTGTCAGGAGAGATGAAGTCATGAATTTTTCCTATACATGGATTTACATGGAATCTATTATGCTGAGTGAAATAAGTCAGAGGGAGAGAGAAAGACGCAGAATAGTTTCACTCATCTATGGGTTTTAAGAAAAATGAAAGACATTTTTAGCAGAATCTCAGAGACAAGAGAGATGAGGGCTGGTAGGTGCAGCTCATGACATGAAGCTCACCACATAGAGTGATGAGTGCAGTTAGAGAACTAACTACACTGAGAACTATCATAATAATGTGAATGAATGAGGGAAGTAGAAAACTTGTCTCGAGTACAGGCGTGGGTGTGGTGGAGAGGAGGGAGATCTGGGAAATTGGTGGTGGGAATCTTGCAGTGGTGAAGGGGGGTGTTCTTTACATGACTGTAATCATACAATTGCAATTGTGTTTGTAGTCATGGTGTTTAAATAAAGATAATTTTTAAAAAATGGTTTTTGAAAAACACACCAAGTTTTGTTCTCTTGCACTTTATTCTACTCAAATATTTTATGGTTAAGGTTTGTCTCCTTAATTTTATCGTTTTGTGGATTTCTGGTTTCAATAACCAAAAAAGAGCCTTAAGATGTGATAAATCACAGTTGTTGGTTGGGCAAGAATACAAGTGAACAAGGGACAAGATTTAAAGGGACTGCTGCCAGTAAAACACTTACAGCACATATGCATATAACCATCCTTCAGCTCATGGGGCATGTTTCATGGTGTTTCTATAACAATTGACCATAAAATTAACAGCTCAGAATCACACCAAGTGATTATCCTACTGTTATAGGGGTTAAAAATAAGATGAGTGCAGGTTCTACAAAAAATACATTTTCTTATCTTTCCAGTTTCTTGAGTCTGCCTTCTTCATTCCATAGCTTCTGGCTTCTTCCCTGAAACTTCAAAACCAATAGTAGAGGAGCTGGAGAGCTAGAATAAGAAGTCTTGAATATGGCTGATACTACTTCAAACCACCAGCACCACCAGGTATTATTCCTTAGCACTAAGTACCAGAGCATCACTGCGTGTGATACCCAATCCAAACACCAAAACCAATGGCATCTTCAAATCTTTTTCATTCTCACTCTGATTTGATACTCATTTCTTAGATCCTGACACTGCTTAGGGTTCAATCACAAAATTAAGGATAACCCTCCCACATTCAGATCCTTTTTTTTTTTTTTTTTTTTTTTTTTTTTTTTTTTTTATGACTACCTGAAGAGAGATAAGGAGTAAGAGATATAAGTACATTTGTTTTTTTTTTTTTCCTTTCTTTTTTTTTTTTTAGTTAGCAGCACACAGACCAGTTAATCCTAAATTGTAGTGCATCTTTTATACTTTTTTCTTTTTTTTTTTTAACACCACCCATCACCAGTGCAACATTCCCATCACCAATGTCCCAAGTCTCCCTCCTCCCCACCCGACCCCTGCCTGTACTCTAAACAGGTTCTCAATTTCCCTCATACATTCTCATTATTAGGACAGTTCAAAATGTAGTTATTTATCCAACTAAACTCATCACTCTTTGTGATGAGCTTCCTGAGGTGAGCTGGAACTTCCAGCTCTTTTCTCTTTTGTGTCTGAAAGTTATTATTGCAAGAATGTCTTTCATTTTTCTTAAAACCCATAAATGTGTGAGACCATTCTGCGTTTTTCTCTCTCTCTCTGACTTATTTCACTCAGCATAATAGATTCCATGTACATCCATGTATAGGAAAATTTCATGACTTCATCTCTCCTGACAGCTGCATAATATTCCATTGTGTATATGTACCACAGTTTCTTTAGCCATTCGTCTGTTGAAGGGCATCTTGGTTGTTTCCAGAGTCTTGCTATGGTAAATAGAGCTGCAATGAATATAGGTGTAAGGAAGGGGTTTTTGTATTGTATTTTTGTGTTCCTAGGGTATATTCCTAGGAGTGGTATAGCTGGATCGTATGGGAGCTCGATTTCCAGTTTTTGGAGGAATCTCCATATCGCTTTCCATAAAGGTTTGAACTAGACGGCATTCCCACCAGCAGTGGATAAGAGTTCCTTTCTCCCCACATCCCCCGCCAACACTGTTTATTCTCATTCTTTGTGATGTGTGCCATTCTCTGTGGTGTGAGGTGGTATCTCATCGTTGTTTTGATTTGCATCTCCCTGATGATTAGTGATGTGGAGCACTTTTTCATGTGTCTTTTGGCCATCTGTATTTCTTCTTTGTCAAAGTGTCTGTTCATTTCTTCTCCCCATTTTTTGATGGGATTAGATGTTTTTTTTCTTGTAAAGTTCTGTCAGTGCCTTGTATATTTTGGAGATTAGCCCCTTATCTGATGGGTATTGGGTGAATAGTTTCTCCCACTCAGTGGGTGGCTCTTGTATCTTGGGCACTATTTCCTTTGAGGTGCAGAAGCTTCTCAGCTTAATATATTCCGCATCTGTTAATTTCTGCTTTCACTTGCTTGGAGAGTGCAGTTTCTTCCTTGAAGATGCCTTTAGCCTCAATGTCCTGGAGTGTTTTACCTACGTATTGTTCTATATATCTTATGGTTTTGGGGCTGATATCGAGGTCTTTAATCCCATTTGGATTTTACCTTCGTACATGATGTTAGCTGGGGGTCTAAGTTCAATTTTTTGCAAGTGGCTACCCAGTTGTGCCAACACCACTTGTTGAAGAGGCTTTCTTTGTTCCATTTAGGATTTTTTGCTCCTTTATCAAAAATTAGATGATTGTATGTCCTGGGGAACATTCTCTGAGTATTCAAGCTTATTCCACTGATCTGAGGGCCTGTCTTTATTCCAATACCATGCTGTTTTGATAACTATTGCTTTGTAGTAAAGTTTAAAGTTGGGGAAAGTAATTCCTCCCATATTCTTTTTCCCAATGATTGCTTTAGCTATTCGAGGGTGTTTATTGTTCCAAATAAATTTCAAAAGTGCCTGGTCCACTTCTTTGAAGAATGTCATGGGTATCTTTAGGGGGATCGCATTAAATCTGTACAGTGCTTTGGGGAGTATTGCCATTTTAATGATGTTAATCCTGCCAATCCATGAGCAGGGTATAATGCTTCCATTTCCGCGTGTCCTCTCTTATTTCTTGGAGCAGAGTTTTATAGTTTTCCTTGTATAGGTCCTTCACATTTTTAGTCAAGTTGATTCCAAGATATTTGAGTTTGTGTGACACTATAGTGAATGGAGTTGTTTTCTTAATGTCCATTTCTTCCTTATTAGTATTGGTGTATAGGAAAGGCCATTGATTTTTGTGTGTTAATTTTGTAGCCTGCCACCTTGCTATATGAGTCTATTGTTTCTAGAAGCTTTTTGATAGAGTCTTTGGGGTTTTCTAAGTAGAGTATTCATGTCATCTGCAAACAGTGAGAGCTTGACTTCTTCCTTTCTATCTGGATTCCCTTGATATCCTTTTCTTGCCTAATCGCTATAGCGAAGTACTTCCGAGTGCTATGTTGAATAGGAGTGGTGAGAGAGGACAGCCTTGTCTTGTGCCAGAATTTAGAGGAAAGGCTTTCAGTTTTTTCTCCATTGAGGACAATATTTGCCTCTGGCTTGTGGTAGATGGCCTTAACTATATTGAGAAAGGTTCCCTCCATTCCCATCTTGCTGAGAGTTTTGATCAAGATGGGTGTTGGACCTTGTCAAATGCTTTCTCTGCGTCGATTGATATGATCATGTGATTTTTATTTTTCTTGCTGTTGATGTTGTGTATTATGTTGATAGATTTACGGATGTTAAACCAGCCTTGCATTCCTGGAATGAAACCTACTTGATCGTAGTGGATGATCTTCTTAATGAGGCATTGAATCCTATTTGCCAGGATTTTGTTGAAGATCTTTGCATCTGCATTCATCAGCGATATTGGTCTGTAATTTCTTTTTTCGTAGCATCTCTGTCTGGTTTAGGTATCAAGGTAAATGTTGGCTTCATAAAAGCTATTTGGAAGTTTTCCTGTTTTTTCAATTTCATGAAAGAGTCTTGCCAGGATTGGTAGTAGTTCCTCTTGAAAGGTTTGAAAGAATTCATTAGTAAATCCATCTGGGCCTGGGCTTTTGTTTTTGGGCAGACATTTGATTACTTTCTTAATTTCCTCAATAGTAATGGGTGTGTTTAGATATGCTACATCCTCTTCATTCAATCGTGGAAGATTATAAGATTCCAAAAATTTATCCATTTCTTCCAGGTTTTCATTTTTAGTGGCATAGAGTTTCTCAAAGTAGTTTCTGATTACCCTTTGAATCTCTACCATATCAGTAGTGATCTCTCCTTTTTCATTCCTAATACGAGTTATCAAGTTTCTCTCTCTTTCTTTCTTTGTTAGTTTTGCCAGTGGTCTATCAATCTTGTTTATTTTTCAAAGAACCAACTTCTGCTTTCGTTGATCTTTTGGATGGTTTTTTCTGGTTTCCACTTCATTGATTTTCTGCTCTCAGCTTTGTTATTTCCTTCTGCCTCCCTATTTTTGGATCCTTTTGTTGAGCACTTTCTAATTCTATGAGCTGCGTCATTAAGCTATTCAGGTATGCCCCTTCTTCTTTCCTGATGTGTGCTTGCAAAGCTATAAATTTTCCTCTCAGTACTGCTTTTGCTGTGTCCCATAGGTTCTGATAAATTGTGTCTCCATTGTCATTTGTTTTCAGGAAGGTTTTGATTTTCTCTTTGATTTCATCTCGGACCCACTGATTATTCAGTATGAGGCTATTTAACTTCCAGGTGTTAAAATTTTTCTTCTGTGTCCCTTTGTAGTTTATATATAATTTCCAGGGCTTTGTGGGTCAGCAAAGGCAGCCTGCAAAATTTCTATCCTCTTGATAATTATGGAGATATGTTTTGTGTGCTAACATGTAGTCTATCCTAGAGAATGTCCCATGTACATTAGAGAAAAATGTGTATCCAGGCCTCTGGGGGTGGAGTGTCCTGTATATATCTACTAGGCCTCTTACTTCCATTTCTCTCCTCAGGTCTAGTATATTCTTGTTGGGTTTCAGTCTGGTTGACCTGTCTAGTGTTGACAATGCCGTGTTTGAGGTCTCCCACAATTATTGTGTTGTTATTGATATTATTTTTCAGATTTGTCAACAGTTGTATTAAATATTTTGCTGGACCCCTCATTCGGTGCATATATGTTTAGGAGGGTGATTTCTTCCTGCTGTACATATCCCTTGATTAATACAAAATGTCCATCTTTGTCCCTTACTACTTTCCTAAGTATAAAGTTGCATCATCTGATATTAATATGGCCACTCCTGCTTTTTTTTTGGGTGTTGTTTGCTTGGATGATTTTCCTCCAGCCTTTTATTTTGAGTCTATGTTTGTTCTGACTATTCAGGTGCGTTTCTTGTAGGCAGCAGAAGGTTGGATTGAGTTTTTTTGATCCATTTAGCCACTCTGTGTCTCTTAACTGGTGCATTTAGTCCATTGACATTGAGAGAAAGAATTGTCCTGGGAGTTAGTGCCATCTTTATATTAAAGTTTGGTGTGTCTGTTGGTAAGCCTTGTCTTAAAGTATGCCATCAGTTTTTTCTTTTAAGAATGGTTTTGAGTCTGTGAAGTTTTGAGCTGTTGTTTGTCTGTGAAACTATGTATTTTTCCTTCAAACCTGAAAGTGAGTTTTGCTGGGTGCAGTATTCTAGGCGAAGCATTATTTCATTGAGTTTTGTCACTATGTCCCACCACTGCCTTCTGGCCTGAGTGTTTCTGGTGACAGGTCTGCAGTAAATCTCAAGGATGTTCCCTTAAATGTAATTTCTCTTTTCGATCTTGCTGCTTTCAGAATCTGTCTCTATCTATGGGATTCGTCCATTGTGACTAGGATGTGTCTTGGGGTGTTTTTTCTGGGGTCTCTTTTAGTTGGCACTCTTCGGGCATGCAGATTTGATCACATGTATTCATTATCTCTGGTAGTTTCTCTTTAATGATGTTCTTGACTGTTGATTCTTCCCGGAGATTTTCTTCCTGGGTCTCTGGGACTCCAATGATTCTTAAGTTGTTTCTGTTGAGCTTATCATAGACTTCTATTTTCATCTGTTCCCATTCTTTGAGTAATTTTTCCATTGTTTGATCATTTGCTTTGAGGCTTTTTTCAATTTCTTCTGCTGTATGTAATTGTTATGTATCTCATCTTCCAGTGTACTGATTCTATCCTCAGCTGCTGTTAACCTGTGGGAAATCTCAAACATGTTTTTCTTCAATTCATCTACTGAGTTTCTCAGACCTGTTATTTGATCTGAAATTTCCGTTTGGAGTTTTCTCATTTCTATCTTCATATTCTCCTGATTCTTTTTAGTTTTTCTCTTCTATACTTTGTTTGAGTTCTTTGAAACATGTTCCATATTGCAACTCTAAACTCCTTATCTGAGAGACTGACTAGGTGGTTGATCATGTTCAAGTCATCAGAGTTGCCATCTTCATTCTCTATGTCTGGCACTGGCCCATGTTGTTTTCCCATTGTCACACTAGTACTGCGTGTTTTTCTACGTGTTGTGATTGTATTCATTGGCTAAATGCTGTGCACCGTCGTGAAGGGGAGCAGAGCAACCGTGCTCCTCTGGCTTCTCCCTTTCTGGGTGTGTCAACTCACCTCCACGGAAGGCTCACAGGAAGGCAGGCTGGCAGATGGGCCGCAACCAGGATGAAATCAGGCCAAAAATGCAGGACAGCAGAGTAGAGAGGCAGAACAGTGCTGGCATCTGAGATCCAGCGAAGTTCAGTGGCTCCTCCCTTTCTGGGCGTGTCGACTCACCTCCACGGAAGGCTCACGGGAAGGCAGACTCCCCGGAAAGTTCACAGGAAGGCAGGCTGGCTGATGAGCCGCACCAAGGGTGAAATCAGGCCGAAAATGCAGGACAGCAGAGTAGAGAGGCAGAAGGGTGCTGGCATCTGAGATCCAGCAGAGTTCGGTGGCTCCTCCCTTTCTCACATTCAGATCCTTAACTTAATCTTATGCAATTTTCCTTTTATCCCCAAATATAGTCACAACTCCTGAGAATTGGGATATGCACACTTTAGAAGCCATTATTCAGCATGCCATACAAGGCACAGGAAATGGAAGGGGGGGGAAATGTTTGCTTTTATTCAGGGTTTTAAAGTATTTTTTTAAGTTAGCATGTGCATAAAAGGAAATGTTTTTTGGGTCATACCCGGCAGCGCTCAGGGGTTACTCCTGGCTCTACGCTAAGAAATCGCTCCTGGCAGGCTCGGGGGACCATATGGGATGCTGGGATTCAAACCACCGTCTTTCTGTATTCAAGGCAAATGCCTTACCTACATGCGCTCTCTCTGGCATAAAAGGAGATGGAAAATAACAAGAAGCAAAGAACACAGTCACATTTACACAGTTATATCTCACATGTACTTCTAGGTCCTTTTTTCCTACACTATTTAGAATTCATTTTGTTATTAAAATCATAGGTTATGTATCATGCTTGTTTGTACACGATAAATATTTATCATTTCTAAGTCCCAAAGCCATATGAGTATTTGGTAAACAAGAATACTACACAACGGGGCCGGGTAGGTGGCGCTGGAGGTAAGGTGTCTGCCTTGCAAGTGCTAGCCAAGGAAGGACCGCGGTTCGATCCCCCGGCGTCCCATATGGTCCCCCCAAGCCAGGGGCGATTTCTGAGCACGTAGCCAGGAGTAACCCCTGAAGCATTCAAACGGGTGTGGCCCAAAAAACCAAAAAAAAAAAAAAAAAACACTAAAAAAAAAAAGAATACTACACAACACCAACTCAGTTTGGAAGAAAAAAATATAATCTAGCCTTTCTTGGCAATAAAATTTTCTTAAAAGACAAAAACAGCAATAAAACCTCTAGATAGATATTGGCATAGCTGCAATTAAAATAATGCATTCCCTTAATGTTCAAGTAAAGATGAGATAAGCAATCAAATAAAGTATAAGCTTCTAAGATAATTCATTATCCAATTAATCTAGTAAAATATTAGCAAGGAGCCCAAAATGCTAACCTAAGTACCAATGCCATAGTCCTGGCTGCAGCTTCACACACACACACACACACACACACACACACACACACACACACACACACACACACACACCAAAACCTTAATGGACAACATCAAATGCCATGAGGAACAGACCCTTCCTCTTCTCATCTTTCTACCCCTCTGCTGAAACTGCAGAAATAAGGCCTGATGTTTTATGATTCAGAGATGGTTTCACAAGTTTATGTCCAAAATGCTCTCTTTTTATCACTTATAATAGAGATAAATACAAATTGGGTTAATTCACTAGTTCTATTTTTATCATACAGGACATCTAAAAGCTTAGATGTTGCAAAGTAATCAGTGAACCTTGTCCATAATAAGCACATGTCCTATATGAAAGCACACATATCCACCTATGGTTAGAATCTAGAACTGTCTTTTAGCTGAACTAGCAAGCCCTTCCCTCACCCTTCCTCTTCTGCCAACATTTCAGCAACCAAGTAAAGGCCAGTTTCTTATTCTAAAAGGTGGATTATCAGACTCTCCCAGAAGACAGTTCTTACTAAATCTAAAAGGAATTATGTAGGGGGGCCGGAGAGATAGCATGGAGGTAAGGCGTTTGCCTTTCATGCAGAAGGTCATCAGTTCGAATCCTGATACCCCTTATGGTCCCCCATGCCTGTCAGGAGCAATTCTGAGCATGAAGCCAGGAGTATCCCCTGAGCACTGCCGGGTGTAACCCAAAAACCAGGGAAACCATTCATAGAAGGAGAGTTTGTTAAAAAATGCATGTTACAGGCTGCAAGTATTATCTGTCCAGAAAAGAAAGGCCAGTTTAGGAAAATCAGCCTTTCTACCAACACTGTGGCAGAGCACATTTCTGACATGTCAAGTGATATTTATCATCAACTGTGTGAGAAAGCCAAATGTTTTGATGCATACTCAGTTACTCTTGACGAGGTCACAGATTAACAGACATTGCACAGCTCACAATTTATGTCCGTGGTGTTGATTGCAATTTTGAATTGACAGAGGAGCTGCTCACAATAATTCCAATGCATGGCCAGACCACTGCTAATGAGATATTTCGGCATCTGTGTGATGCCATTGAGAATGCAGTTTTGCCATGGAAGAGGTTTGTTGGAATAATAACCAATGGAGCGCCATTGATGACAGGGAGGAAAAATGGACCAGTGGCACTTATTCAAAAAAAAAAAAAAACTTGAAGAGGAGGGTGTATAGAAGGCCATTACTCTTTACTGCATTATCCATCAGTGGGCCCTTTTCAGTAAATTCCTGCCATGTGACAATGTGATGTCTGTTGTTGTGAAATGCATCAACCAAATCAGATCCAGGGGCTTAAAGCACAGGAGGTTCCGTGCTTTTTTTAGAGGAAATGGAGTCAGAATATGAAGATGTGCTCTATTTCACCGAGGTACATTGGCTCAGCAGGGGAAATGTCCTGAAAAAATTTTTTGAGTTGAGAGATGTGAAAGCCTTCATGGAAAAGGATGGGAATGCTGTTTCTGAGTTGAGTGATCACAAATGGCTCATGGACTTAGCTTTTCTTGTTGACATCACACATAAGCTGAATGTACTAAACAAGATGTTACAAGGCCCGGGGCAGCTTATCGGTGCTGCCTATGACAACATGAGAGCATTCTCCACAAAACTTGTGTTATGGAAATCCCAGCTCTCTCAGACAAACCTTTGCCATTTCCCAGCATGCAAGGAACTTGTGGATGCAGGCATACCATTCAGTGGTGAGAAATATGTTGATACTATTTTTAAGCTAGAGAAGGAATTTGATCACAGATTTGCAGACTTCAAAAAGCACAGAGCCACTTTCCAAATTTTTGTGGACCCCTTTTCCTTTGATACTCCTCCTGTGTTTCAAATGGAGCTCATTGACCTGCAATGCAACTCTGATCTCAAAGCCAAGTTCAGGAAGATTAGTGGAAAAGCAGACATGCATGGGCAACTTTTGAGAGAATTGCCCCCCAGCTTCCCTGAGCTTTCCCAAATGTTCAAGTGCACCATGTGCCCTTTTGGGAGCACATATTAGTGTGAAAAGTTATTCTCCACATTGAACTTCAATAAGTCAAAGTACAGGTCTAGACTTAATGATGATCATCTTCAAGCAATACTGAGAGTCTCAACTGCTTCCTCTATAAATCCAAATGTGGTTCAGATTTGTGAGAAGAAGCACTGTCAAGTCTCTGGCAGCAAGGAATAGGCAAAAAATGCCATGTTCAGAAGAACTTTTCTTGATTTTCACTCAATGTTCTATTCATGTTCAGAAGAAATAATTAAAACTGTTAATAATGACGTTTAAGGACTTTTTTTTTGTGAAATCCCTTATGGGGCCATGCCTCACCCTGACTTTGCCTCCTGCGGGCCCCAGGTAAATTGAGTTTGAGACCCCTGATCTAGAAGGACTAGATGTTGCAATGTAGAAAATTTGTTCTTTATATACACAGCTAATTAAAGCAAAATACAGACAAAAGATAAAAGCTAATCTTGCTTAACAAAAGCATATTATTCTAAAGCCCTTTGAGCCTTTTTCCTCCCTCTCTGAATGATCTGAAATGTGAACTTTTCAGAAGCATTTTTAATATTCTGATCATTCCATTTCCAAAAGACTATCTCTAATGTATTTTAACAAAAAAGAACCTACAAAATGTGTTATTTTTACTATCTCTACTTTTAACATACTTTGTGCACTTCTAAACACTAAGAAAGACTAGATGTTTCAAATAAGGACTTAATTGTCCATTATAAGGACCCGAGTGATAGTACAGCAATACGGCATTTGCCTTGCATGCTACTGACCTGGTCGGACCCAGGTTCGTTTCCTGACATTCTATATGGTTTCCTGCCAGGAACAACTTCTGAGTACAGAGCCAGGAGTAACTTCTGAGCATCACTGTGTGTGACCCAAAAAGCAAAAAAAAAAAAAAAAAAAAGTCCACTATATACACAGTAGTCTTCAATTAAGGCATGCATGAATTTATGCACACATAAATACATTTGAATACATGCACACATGTAACAGAATTTGTGTCTTGGAAATATGAACATTCAGCCTACTACTACTCTCCCCCCATTTCTCCCTCCTTCAACCCAACAGGTCATAATGCTCATTTCTTAGATCCTGACACTGCTTCGGGTTCAAGCACAAAATCCAGTATAATCTTTCCATATTCAGATCTTTAACTTAATCTTATGCAATTTTCCTTTTACCCACAAATATAGTCACAACTCCTGAGAATTGGGATATGTACACTTTAGTAGTCATTATTCAGCATGACATACAAGGAGCATAAAATGGAGGGAGAAAATGTTTGCTTTTATTTTAGGGCTTTTAAATATTTTTTTGAAGTTAGCATGAGCATAATAGGAAATGGAAAATAACAAGAAGCATATATAAAATGAAATGCTCACATTTCAGATGACAATCTTTCCAAGAAATTTTAGCATAAAATTTACACATTATATTTTTGTTAAACATTGGCAACCTCTGTTAACATCTAGATAGATGTGGTAAACTTAGGGCTCTTTGTATGATACACACTAGATACAGTAATGTGAAACAAAAGGACCACCAGAAGGAACAATTACCCTGCCTCACAATAACCACCCTGGCAAAAGCTTTGCAGCACTTCTCTTGCTCCTGCCTGAATCAGTGCAAGATGTGTATGGCTTAGAGATGCTTTGTCATTCCCCATCCTCCCCATCATAGGAATTACAAGTTTTCTTTTAATAAAAGAAATAAAATAAAATACAAAGCATTCTTTCTACTTTAAGCATCAGGCACTTTAGAACATCTAAGATTGGCTATTAAAAAAAAAGTACTTAACACTATCAATTGTGTACAAAACAGTAAGGAATAAAATGCAGGCATAAAACAATGGTTATAGGGGCCAGAGTGGTGGCGCAAGCAGTAAGGCATCTGTCTGACTTTCTCACGTTAGCCTAGGACAGACTGTGGTTCAATCCTCTGGTGTCTCGTATGGCCCCCCCAAGCCAGGAATGATTTCTGAGCGCATAAGCCAGTAGTAATCCCTGAGCATCACCGGATGTGGCCCAAAAATAAAATAAATAAATAAAAACAATGGTTATAATATAAAAAATGTCTTCTGAATTTGACGGTTCCAGCATCGACCCTTGTTCTTCTCTCTTGCTCTTTTGCTCCATGTCCTCTAGTCAGCATATAAATGTGGCTGGGAGTCGCTCCTAAGTCTCGCTTCCAGTGCTGGTAACCAGTCCCTTTCAAAGTCATTTTCAGAAGACATTTTTACGTTTGTAAGCAAATGAGCACTGAGTACATGGTCGCTTTCTAGCTACTTTATCATTTGTCGGCAACGTCATTATCCTTCGATCCAGATGTAGCATAAGTTTATTTGGAAAGGTTGGAGGTTAAATTGAGAGCAGCTTTATCATATTATGTCTACCGGCCTTTTGTTGCAATCTTGCCAAACGATGGTGGGCACTTGGGTGAGAAAACATTTTTCTCTCCAGCGAGCATTTATTTGTAGGACGAAGATCAGCCACCCTGTGGTCGGGTAACCGTTTCCATCCCTGTCCTTCGGGTTCTGTTCACCGCGTGGGTCCCTTCGAACCCTGGTCGGTTGGTCGTTGTCATCAGGACTAGCTGCGACTTCGTGGGGATGGAACCGGCCCACACATGGTTCTGCGCAGCTCCAGGGCTCGACTAGGTGAAGGGGCCGGCGTCTACACCGCCTGGCTTTCGTTGGCCTTGGTGGGCCTCAGCGGACCATCAGGGCCTCTGAGGCCGTTATGCCCGCTGCCACTCGCAGGCGCTCGGGCCAAGGCTTCCTGGAGGGCCAGCGGGGTCTGAGTTGGAAGAGGTCGCAGGGCTTCCTGGAGGGCCAGCGGGGTCTGAGTTGGAAGAGGTCGCCGCCATTGGCCAAAGAGGTGGCGGGAGGGCTAGAGGTTCTGTGTAGTTTCTAGGTCTGGGTCGGGTTCCGAGGCCGCCTCGGAGAGGACGCAAGATCTCCGCAATATGAGTCCACTGCCCAGCACAAGGGCCTCCAGCTCATCCCCAGCTCTGATCCTCTCTTATCTGCTTTGTTATTGCCTGCTCTCTCTGCCGGGAACTCATATGTTTGCCTTTTACATCCACTATCAATTGCAAACTGAAGTCAATCGCAAACGAGCATGCTGTTTTTGTTTTGTTTTACTTAACATAAAGTGGGAGTGAATTGTACCATATCTCATTTTGTGAGGCCATGTAACTGAATTACATTTTTTTTTCCCAAGTCAATAACTGAAACCAGTCTCACCGAGGGCCCTCTTAAACTTAAATGGGCTGGAGAGGGTAGTACAGTGGCTAAGGTGCTTGTCTTGCATGTAGCATGAACCTAGGTTCCATGTCCAGCATCCCATACGGTCCCTGGAGCACCCCTTGGGTGATTCCTAAGTGTAGATAGAGCAAGGAGTAACCCCTGAGCATCGCTGGGTGTAGCCCCCAAACCAACACTAAAAGACAAACAAACAAACAAACAAAAAACTATAAATGTACTTATGGTCAAGAGCAAACACTTCAGTAACATCTCCAACCTCCTGTGGAAATAGATTCTGCAGACTACGGATTAATAATGTCTGGGGCTGGAAATAGCTCTCTGTCGGGAGCTCCTCTCCATGGTGTGGAGCTAAATGGTCTAAGATACAAGAAGTTGAACCTAGCTAAATCCCTGACTCTACTAGGTAGCAGTTCTTTGATGCAGATTTTAAATGGAAGGCTTCATTAAGAATGTTCTACAGTTAGGGCTAAAATGCTGCGGAGAAGCCTTTTATCCTAGTAATATTATAAGCTAAAATTAGTATCTGTTCACAACGACTTGATAGGGGAAATTCAAATTTCTATTAATCTTAGGTGAAAAAGCATTTTGCTCCTGAAAACGATGGGGTTACCGGTTAACCTTTCGTCTATACACATATAGGGAATCGGAGCAAAAGAATATTTTAGACGGGGTAATAGGCAATGCAATGTCTGAGCCTTAAAAGTGACCCAGTATCTAGTTTATAGTTTAAAGGAGCCACTTTCTAGGAGCCACTATCCAGTTTCTAGAAATGAGCCACTGCAGGAAGATGCCTTTCAGTTTCTAAAGTCGATCTCTATTTAATTATGGGAATTAAACTACGGCTCCAATAAAGCCAATCTACAGAAAAACAAACCAAACCAAGAAAAAAAAAAGTCATTTCAATCGCATCCAACGGTTACACGTGCGATTTATTTTCGTTTTTGGGTCACACCCGCCAGCGCTCAGGGGTTACTCCTGGCTCTACCCTCAAAAATCACTCCTGGCGGGCTCGGGGAACCATATGGGATGCCGGGATTCGAACCTCCTGCATGCGAGGTAAACACCTTGCCTCCATGCTGTCCCTCACATCCGTGGTTTAAATCCGCACAGAGACAGAACCCCAGGAAACTGGCTTCTACCGCTTGGCAACAGAAGAACCAATCACCGTGGGACGCTTGACGTCATCCTCACGGAGATCCTCGCGAGGTTAAATCAGGGGGCGGGCCGCGGCAGCTGTTTCCGGTTGAGGCGTCTGCGAAGAGAAGAATCGTTGCTAAGAACCGTCCCTCAGTGCCGCCAACATGAGCGACGCGGACGGGGTCGAGAAAGCCCCTCTCCCGCCAGCCCCCGGCGTCCCTGCTCCCGACCTGGCCCCGGTCGACGAGGTTCCCCCTCCGAGCCCGAAGCTCGGCGAGGAACCTGAGGCGGCCCGGGCGATGCCGACCCGCCGCGAGGAAAGCCTGGAGGCGCCTGCGCTGCCGAGGCCCCAGACGCCTGAAGAGCGCGGGGCGCGCGGCGACTCCGGGGGCCTTTCCCCGCGGGCCCTGGTGGCGGAGGACCATTGCTACGTCGCCACCTACGGGGCGCCGCGCCGGGGGGTGCCCGAAGGCGTTCCCGCGGCTCGCGTTGCGCTGTCCCGCCTCCGAGCCGGTCGGCGCGGCTTCGCGAGAGGCCGGGCGCTGGGAGGCCGCCTGGACTTGGAAGCGGCGGTGCGGGCCGTGAAGGGCTCCGAGGCCGTGGGTGCCCAGGAAGGCTTGCGGGACGTGCGGGAGCCGGGCGAGCCGCCGGCGGCGCGGGCCCGCTTCCCGCCGCTGCTGCCCCCCGAGCTGCGCATGAACCCGCTGGAGGCCATCCAGCTGGAGCTGGACACCGTCAACGCCCAGGCGGACCGCGCCTTCCAGCACCTGGAGCACAAGTACGGGCGGATGCGCCGCCACTACCTGGAGCGCAGAAACTACATCATCCAGAACATCCCCGGCTTCTGGGGCGCGGCCTTCCGCCACCACCCGCAGCTGGCGCCCCTCATCCGGGCCCAGGACGCCGACATGCTCCGCTACGTCTCCAACCTCGAGGTGAAGGAGCTGCGGCCCCCGAGGGCGGGCTGCAAGTTCAAGTTCTTCTTCCGACGCAACCCCTACTTCCGCAACCGGCTGCTGGTGAAGGAGTACGAGGTCCGCGCCTCGGGCCGCGTCGTGTCGCTCTCCACGCCCATCGTCTGGCGCCGCGGCCGCGAGCCCCAGTCCTTCATCCGCAGGGACCAAGACCCCGTGTGCAGCTTCTTCACTTGGTTCTCCGACCACAGCCAGCCCGAGTCTGACCAGATCGCCGAGGTCATCAAGGAGGACCTGTGGCCCAACCCGCTGCAGTACTACCTGTCTCGGGGTGGAGTTGGCCGAGCCCGGCGGCGCCCCATCAGGGAGCCAGTGGAGATCCCTCGGCCCTTTGGGTTCCAGTCTGGTTAAATGTCCGCCTAAGAAAGACCACCAAATACCGTGCCGCCTCTCGCTGGACCAGTGCTTGCAACAGAGATGGGTCTGAGTCCCCCTTCGACCTTCCACCCTTCTCTGCAAACTCTTTCCTCTGGACCTTCCTTGTTCAACGTCTGAACTGAGACCTTCCAGATTGGTGATCCCCGACTTCTGCATCGCCTTCATACTCTTCGACTTTGCTTAGTCTGTGATGAATTGCCATCTGTTACCACACTTCTAAGCCAACTAAATGATACTGTAGATTGTACGGCTTTTCTGTGCACATTTTGGACCCTTTTGGTTTTCACGACTTCTGGCCTCTTACAACCTGAAATTTTGCCTTTGTCTAACACCTTCTCTGCCCATTTTGCCTACAGATATATTTTTTGTTGGTAACTGCTGGCCGTTAATAATATCAAGGAAAGACATTACTGTAGCCTTGGTTTATGTGAATCTATTGCTCTTTTTTCCCCCATACCTCTGGTAACCTATTGCTTCCTATTACTAGCTGTGTTCTGACTGTTCCAATCCCATTGTCTGCTTTCTGGTAAACAATATCCAAAATTAGTCTAATGATAGACACCTGCTTTCTGTCAACACTCAAAAGTCATTCCCACCCCCATCCCCCATTCCTTCATGTGACTGTTTTATGTGACTAAAGTAATTGAAATGGTAAGATTGACACTATCTACACGGTAAAGACTATGACTAGTCTAATTATCAGACTTTCTCAGTTCCAACTGGTAACTAAGTGGAAAACCTAGGTATCTTTAGTGTGCTTGCTTTCTTTCTGAACATGGTTTAGTGCCAAAGTGGCAATGCCACTTCTCTCTCTCTCTCTCTCTCTCTCTCTCTCTCTCTCTCTCTCTCTCTCTCTCTCTCTCTCTCTCATTTCTCTCTCATTTCTCTCTCTCTCTCTCTCTCTCTCTCTCTCTCTCTCTCTCTCTCTCTCTCTCTCTCTCTCTCATTTCTCTCTCACCCCCTCCCCCTCTCAAAATTAGCAGAAGCAAGCCTTTTAGCAGTTTTTTTTATCCTGGTGATAAGTTGTCCTGTAAAACTTTTAAATCTGCTCTTATCTGTGCCCTCCACTTTTTAAAGTCACACCTTGAGAGTTTAAAGGGTGGTCTGGAAGGAATGAAAAATGATAGATCATACTTGATAGTTGGACTGAAGAGATGCAGTGGTTTCTCCAAGCAGAAGCCATAAGAGGCTAAAGGCAAAATGAGACAATTAAAAGTTTAGGCCAAAAATAAGACAGAGAGGCTTCAAGGAAGAGGTGTTTTGTAAGAGGTGATGGGAGGACAAATACTTCAGTATTTCCATGGAATGATTGAAGAGTTCTAAGGGAGTTGAAGGGTTAATAACATTTCCTAGAGAAGAATTTTTTAAGAAATGGCACACAACTTTGGGTGCTTTCTTATTTTTGACTTAGTTTATATAGAAGATGGTAGACTATCCTTGATTTTACTAGCATTTAGTAAAATCTTATTACTTTGGTTTTATTTACTGGAAAAAGAACTGAGCCAGGGGTCTTCAAACTATGGCCTGCGAGCCACATATTGTATTTGTTCCTGTTTTGTTTCTTGACTTCAAAATAAGATAGTGTGAAGAGGAATTTGTTCATAGTTTTTGTTTTTACTATAGTCCGGCCCACCAACAATCTGAGGGACAGTAAACTGGCCCCTGTTTAAAAAGTTTGAGGACCACTGGAACTTTTGTGCTTTCAGTTGGGAGCATTTAAAATTTTCTTTTATGATAGAGATTAATATTTATGACAGCTTTCAACTTATTTTTGTTATAGTTAAATTTTTTAAAACATATAATTTGAATTGTTCTTGTCAGATTCTGAAGACTGAAACTTGTCTTCTTGGAAAGTAACTTATAGTAAAGGTGTGGCTTAATTATTGTCTTAGTACCTTACTTTTGTAATAATTCAATAATTATCTCTTTTCCTATTATTATAAATACTGTGAAATTGCTGTCAAATTTGAAATGTACTAGTTGTTTTCCTTATATGCATGATGGTAAAATAAAAGCATCTTCATCTTCTAGATGTCTTCATTTTTTATTTTGAGTTACACCCTGTGCTGCTCTGAGAACCATGTGGTGCTGGATTTTGAGCCTAGATTCTCCTGAATACAAAGCTAGAGTTCCAGCTGTTAAGCTTTCTTCCTAGGCCTAGATTTCTTCTTTTTTATACTACTTATAAATGTAGTTGGAGTAAATGTTCAAGATAACACATTATAGAAGTAAGGTTCTTAAATTGACATAATAATTCTTTATTACAAAGGTATGAAAATAAGGTACAATACTATACCTTCCAAGAAAGAAATTACTGGTTACTGTGTTGTCTAGCTTTAAAATGGTAATGATTATAACAAATCATTGCTATAAAACTTGGACAGACTATTATCTGTTCTCTTCCTCATGTAGCTCCCATTTCCATTTTTACTTTATTATTTTTTTCCACTTTATTCTTTTATTGTTGTTGTTGTTGTTGTTTTTGTTTTTGGGTCACACCCAGCAGCGCAAGGCAAATGCCCTGACTCCATGCTATCTCTTCGGCCCTCCACTTTATTCTTAAGGAATTCAAATCCTTTATTCACTTACACATTTAATTAATATTCAGAGTTCTTACCAGTGGCATATTCTGCTATTAAATCTTGCATTCCTTCAAGTGCCTCATTTTCTGAGTAGAATTATTCAAAACTGATTACAACTTTTCTATTTTATAGTTTCTATACTCATTGGGAATAAAAAATATTTATGTGTCGGTACTGGAGAGATAGCAGAATGGTAGGGCATTTACCTTGCACACAGCCGATCCAGGATGGATGGTGGTTCGAATTTTGACATCCCATATGGTCCCCTGAGCCTGCCAGGGGTGATTTCTGAGCACAGAGCCAGGAGTAACACCTGAGCACTGCCAGGTGTGACCCTAACACTAAAAAACAAAAAAATATGTGGGGGTAGAATATAATGTAACACCTACCTCAGCAGTTTCCACAAATATTAGGTATTTTGTCAGAAAGTGAAGAAAAAGGCTAAAATTTATCCCATTTAATTGTTAAATAGTTGGGGAAAGGCTGATTGGTAAACAAATTACTTGATACAAAGTGAGAGAGCAAAAAGGCAAGTATATCTTCACATTTTTTTCCTCTTTCTCTTTTGGAAAGTTTGGAAATTTGTGAAAACAGAGGTGGGGAGGATAGGTCTTTATATTTCTCACTGCTTCTAGCATGGTTTGTCACCAGATAATGAATGACAGACACAATGAGCATCTCAAATGAGAAATAGAAAAACTTCTGGTGTGGGAACTCCCTTCCTTCCTTCCTTCCTTCCTTCCTTCCTTCCTTCCTTCCTTCCTTCCTTCCTTCCTTCCTTCCTTCCTTCCTTCCTTCCTTCCTGCCTGCCTTCCTGCCTTCCTGCCTTCCTTCCTTCCTGCCTTCCTTCCTTCTTCCTACCCTCCTTTTCTCCTACCCTCCTTTCCACCCTTCCTTTTTCCCTTCCTCTTTCCCTCCCTCTCTCCTTACTCCCTCTCTTCCTCCCTCCTCTCCTTCCATCTTTCCTCCCTCCCTCATTCCCTTTCTTCCTCTCTCCGTCCTTCCTTTCCTCTCTCCTTACCTCCTTCCCTTTCTCCCTCTCTTCTTCCCTTCCTCCCTCCTTCCCTTTCTCTCGTCCTCCCTCCTTCCCTTCCTCCCTCCTTCCCTTCCTCCTTTCTTCCCTTCTTCCCTCCTTTCTTCCCTTACATCCTACCTCCTTCCCTCCCTTTATTGCATTCTTCCTCCCCCTCTCTCCCTTTCAATCCTCCCTCCCTTCCTTCTTCCCTTCCTTTCTTCCCTTCCTCCCTTCCCTTCCTTCCTCCCTTCTTCCCTCCCTTCCATCCTTTGTCCCTCCCTTCCTTCCTCCCTCCCTCCCTTTCTTCCTTTCTCCTTCCATCCTCCCTCCCCCTTCCTTCCTCCCTCCCTCCCTTCCTTCCTCCTTCCATCCTTCTTCCTTCCTCCCTTTTTTCCTTCCTTTCTTCCTCCCTTCTTTCCTTCCTTTCCCTCTCCCCCTTCCTTCCTCCCTAGTCAGGAGAGACCATATGGGGTACCAGGTATCAAACCCAAGTTTGCAAAATTCTCTGTAATTGGGAACTGTATGCTAGGCACAGCAGCAAAGTATGAAATCAAATACTAATTCCCACTTACTCTCAATTTTTCATGTACTGTATGTCCAGACAAACCTAACTTCATGAGTATTCTGAAAAAAAACTTGATGCCTGAGTTTTATTCTTAAATTAGACTCTAATGTGCATAACTTTAGTCTTTGAGTATCATGAACTCCATATAGTATAGGAGTCTTGTTGAAAATTAGCCTGATTCTGCAACTCTTTAAATACTTGAGATCATCATCATATGTATTATTCACCTAAGCTCTATCAATTCCTTCAAGTTCCATAGTGGTGTATAATTAAGCAAGTTTTATTATACTAAATTCTTCCTAAAGTCTAATTTTCAAAACTAAACAGAACAGCCAAATAAAAGAACTCAGTGGGATTAACTGCCTTTATTAAAAAGAATAAAGTTCTTTAAAGGATCCTAAGAAAATAATGCTGCTAGGGAATAGCATTATTACCCTTTATAATCCTAATAAGAATACAACTTGCCAAACTTTAATGTGCTGCTGTATAGTATTTAGATAGGTTGAAACAGTGTAACTTTATTCTAGGGTATAAACAATCTGACATTTGCTATCTTCAAAGACTTAGGGTAAAATGCTTCCTACAAATTGAGGGATTAGAAAAGTGCATCAATTGTTCCCAAATGCAGTCCTTCAGAGCAAGTATACATTGCTTTTCAAATTCCCTTATCAAAACTTGGAATGACTTTTTACTCATCTTTTGCTTATCTCCACTAATCATTTTTAAAAAGCAATATAAAATTTTATATTATTATTTCTCTCTCTTTTTTTTTTAAAGCCTACAGCACCCGGTATTCCCAGGCGGTCTTCCATCCAAGTACTAACCAGGCCCAACCCTGCTTATATATTATTATTTCTACTTAGTGGGTTTGGAATAGGAGAAAACATTTTTGTTACTTTGTTTTGGGACCACACCTTGGTTGTACCAGGGGCATGCTGTGCTCAGGAGACCAAATGTGGGGCTATGATTGAACTAGGGTCAGCTACATATAGCATAAGATACAGGACAGATACCTTAATCTGTACCATGTTTCAGAACGCCCAGGGAATTAAATTTTTAAATGATGTTATTTTAATTGGTCATCAAAAATTGAAAAATAAACTGCAAAAGTTATAGTTACTGGCCTATTGAGAATCTTGACCAATTTCTTTGGGAGTTAGTGCTGGGGAGAGCTATACCATATTTGGTAGGTCTCAGAGATTACTCGTGATTGCACAGGGGTCTATCCTGGTAGTGTTTGTGGACCATATATGGTACTGTCCTTGTGCAAGGCAACTACCTCATTTTCTTTTAATTTTTAAAGAAACCAAAGATGTTAACCGTAATAACTATTAATAATAACTTGAAACTAGAAACAACAATTTAGCAACAGATGAATAAATTGCAGAATAGTTATGCAATGGAATATGCAACAAGTAGCATGGATGCATCTTCAAAATATTAAGTGAAAAATTCTGTAGAGTGTGATTTACATAATTTCATATTTGTGATATTCAATAGGAAGATTTATACGGTGCTAGAAATTCAAAGTGTTGCCTCAGACTAAGAAGAAAAACAGAAGCCTTAGTAAACTTAGCATAGGGCTGATGCTCTATATTTTGACTTAGGTGGTATTGATTGATACAGATAAATCCAATTGTTAGAGTATACATTTAATATCTTAGTTTAGTGTCTATAAACACTACTAGATAATATTCTAAAACATTGTTGAGAATCGATAAACCATACTGTCATTCTCAAGTGTTTTTTCTTTTGTTTTTGTTAGTGTCAGAGGGGCCTCCCAAGCAGTGTTCAGTGTCTCCAGGGATGGACTTGTGATTTTGGGAGAGGTCTCCCAAAGATGCATCTGGCATTGCTCAGGGGACCATATGGAAATCAAATTGGGATTGTATGTATGTTAGGTATGCATCCTAATCATTATATTATCTCCTAGCCCTTCCTATCTTAAATAACAGTTACTGATTACTTGCAAGACATCACTTACAAGCTTTTACTACTAGTTTTATTTCTTATTTTAACATATAATCTCTGAAAAAACAAACTTGCATCTCAAAAGAAACAATAGAAATGATTAATTCCTCAGTATTTACATTTTAGTCATTCCTACATGACATTAATTTATATTTGAACTTCTGTTAAATTCCTTGTCCTACAGCAGGAAAAAATAGTGTCCTAGATTTTCCTGACATTTTCTGTCAGTGTATATTTTTTATAGATAGTAAGTTACTGATCTTTTTTTATGGGAGGTTTACTCCCAGTTGTCACTCAAACAGGCTCTGCTGTATACAAAAGTTAACTATATTCTAATGTTTAAGGATGCAAAATATGATTAATAGCTACAATATACATTAACTCCTTCAACATACAAAAGAGGCATGACCATTTTAATAAAGTGTCAACACTTTTTCATTTAAACCAATTGCAGTAAAACTTCTCTAAGATAGTCACTGGGCTATGGCAATGCTAAGAAGAAATTACTGTACAATAATTAAGGAGGAAGGAAATTGACCTGCATGAAAACAAATCAAAAGGATAAATAGGATGGCAAAACTTGGAAGAGCTATAAAAATGCAGTTGATTTTTAATTATCTGAATGCTAAGTAAGGTTTTGGGAAAGGAGACAGAAGGAGGCAATTGGTAATCAATACCAATTGACTTAACTATGTGTGGGTAACTTACCCATATCTTTTGAGTTTTTTTTTTATTATTAAATGCATTTCAAACATCTAGTGAGACTGAGCTATAGTTAAGTGGAAGAACACATGCTTTGAATCTATGAGGCCCTGGATGTATGGTATATCCTCCCTTTACCTCTTTTCCAAATGCCTAGTGCAGTCTGCTTGAGGAAGGCTTGAGTGAAGTTTTAGAGAGTGAACAAGATTCTATGGAAAAATCTCTGTTGATAGAAATGATCAAAATGGGCCCTAAGTGTTTCTCATATTAAAGCTATAAGTCGTAAGTACTGTCAAAGAATAAGTCAAGAAAATCTTATTGTAACAATTTTCGTTACATGGAAGATAAAGCAATATGATTTACGTCATACAAAGGGGAAAAAAGATTAGAAGGAAAGGGGAGAACAAAGAATTGTTAGTCCAGGAGAAGTGAATTTTGTTTGTATCATTTACTTTTTACAAGAGAACTAATTAGCTGGCAACATTCATCCAGAACAATCTGTCCTTAACAATTCCCTAATTGTTAAGGAATTCGCTGAAAAAAAATCTGTGAGCTCAGCCATGAAGTTTATCTAATGTTCCAGTCACTTTCTGTACTACCCCTCACTCACTACATGTCTTACTATTTCTGTGGCTTTTTCAAATCTTTCTCTGAAATAGCATTGGTTTTCTGAGTTCTTAATAAGAAATTAAATTAGTAAGTAGTTAAAACCATTATTTAATGTTAACAAACAAATATATAAAATAAGTTTTCCTTCAATTTTGAATTTTTCTAAAGATTAACATCACATTCCAACAAATAAAACAGCAGAATAGTGACAGTACTATTGAATGAATGAGCTCAGAGTTTTGAGTAAGTAATAAGTGTGCTTATCTCTAAGTATTTTAACATTAACACCTTAAACTCTAATCACAAAGTATTTTAATAAAGATAATCACTTTGGTACCAGCTGTTAATTGCCTCTGCTCTGCAGTGAATTAATTGTCTTTGGAAAAGTTTTACTGGCTTCATGTTCACAGTCATTATGAAACAAGAACTTCTTTTAGGCTAATATCAAACCTGAAGATATTTGCTAGTTAATATGCACAACTTTAGAGTTAACCCTGAGACTGTATTTTTCCCAGGAAGGCTAAATTGCGTTTGTGTGTGCGCGCACATTCGCTCACTTCTAAGTAGAGAAAATACATTTTGCTACTTATATTAAAAGCGCAAAAAAGTTGGTCTACATTGCCCTGAATATAGAAACTTTAAAATATGTAAAACATTGTAATTATATCGTGTTAGGAGATAAAGTTCCCTTCCTTTATATATCATCAAAAAAAAACTTTAACATATATGACATATTGAAATTGTTGTATAGTGAAGATAAACTTTACTTCTTTTATATATAATCAATATCACAACCCTCCTTTTCGAAAAAAAAAAAAGCTCTGCTCATCTTGATTCTTTGGTAATTTCAAGAATTCACATATTAAGGAAAGGCCTTAAGTGGCTCCATTCGCATCAAGAGACTAAATCCTAAGAACTAACAGATCAGGAATATTTAATATTTTAAAGTGATACGTTAGAGGAAATATTTCAACCCAGCGGAAGAAATTCCTAAAGACGGGTAGGCAAGAAGACAAAAGAATCTTAGACTCATCATCACAAAGCTCACTGAGTTCTCGCGCGAGGGGAAGAGGCGCTAGTGACGCCACGGTTGCCATGGCAGCATCCCTGCCCGGGAGAAAAAGCTGGGCGGGAAGAGGGCGGAGCACAGTTCTGCAGAGGACCAGCGACGCGCACCTCCTGCGGGCCTGCTTTCAGCCAAAATGAGCGGCTCGGAAGAGAGCGGCACCCTCCCGGTCGCTGAAACCTGCCCCCTCGCTCCTCCTGATGATGTCCCGGGACGTCCAGGCCCGAGCCTAGGCCTGGGCGACCAAGCCGCGTTAAAACCAGAGATGGCGGAGACAGGTGAGAGCATCGTGGGGACCGGCGCGGAGGGAGGCGCACTCCGGGAACCCGCAGACTGTGGCTTAGCGCTCCGCATCCGAGTGGCTGGGTGTCCCGTCTGCGCCGCCACCCAAGCGGTGCAGAAAGAGGCCTCGCCTTCCACCCCGGGCCTGGATGCAAGCTTTGCAGCCGCCGCCGCTGACAATACCCAAGAAAAAGACTGTCCCCGCAGAGAGCCCCGTGGCCTGGCCGAGGAGCAAATACTAGAAGCTTGTGGCGCAGTGGAATTGGGGTCTCCTCTCCTGGCTGGGGCAAAGGTCAAGGAAATGACGAAAAAGTGCGCAGCTGAAAAGGAGGGAGGAGCAGCGGAGATGGTGGAAGAAAAAGGGGTGCAGAAAGAAAAGGAAGAAGGAAAAGAGGAGAGGAGGACCAAGGGCCCCAAGATGCATAACTGCATGGACTCTCTCGAGGCCATTGATCTGGAACTGTTGCAAGTGAATGCCCAGGCTGACAGGGCCTTTCTTCAGCTGGAACGCAAGTTTGGCCGAATGCGAAGGCTCCACATGCAGCGCAGAAGCTTCATTATCCAAAATATCCCAGGTTTCTGGATCACCGCCTTTCGGAACCATCCTCAGCTGTCGCCTATGATCAGTGCCCAAGATGAAGATATAATGAAGTTTATGAATAATTTGGAGGTGGAAGAGCTCAAACACCCGAGGTCAGGCTGCAAGTTTAAGTTCATCTTCCAAAACAACCCCTACTTCCGAAATGAGGGGATTGTCAAGGAATATGAGCGAAGAGCCTCTGGCCGAGTGGTGTCTCTTTCTACGCCAATTCGCTGGCACCGGGGCCAAGACCCACAGGCTCACATCCACCGGAACCGAGAAGGAAATGCTATCCCGAGTTTCTTCAACTGGTTTTCAGACAACAGCCTCCTTGAATTCGACACGATTGCTGAAATTATCAGAGGAGAACTTTGGTCCAATCCCTTGAAGTATTACCTGATGACCGATGGGCTCCGCAGAGGTGTGCGGGACCCAGTCAGACCTCCAGTGGAGAGCGCCAGGTCTTTTAGGTTCCAGTCCGGCTAACTTCTGCCCCTTGTAGAAGGTCCTGCTCAAGTTTCCATACCACCTCTTGAACTCACGCTTAGCCATCAGCCTGCAGCCTTCCAACTGCTATCTTTTCAGACTGAATTTTGCCCTTTGATTCTTCAACAGTCTTCTGAATCCATCAGTTGCAGCATTGACACTTGTATGCCAATGATCTCTTTCTTCTGGGCCTTCATACTGTTCTACACCCAGTTACACGTTCCACGCGCATTCCCTTCCACTACTTCTATGCCAAATCAAGCCGCTGTAGATAAACACATTTCTTCCTTTGTATGCAAGACTTGGCTCCTTTCTGTGATTTCAGGTTTTTCAGTGGTTATCTACCACAGAGAATCTTGATACATAATTACAAATTACTGGACTTCACATTTTAAATCCGTTTTTGAGTTTCAGCTGTGTAAGTTGATGCTGATATAAATGATGTCAGCCTTCAACCCAGACTTGACATTTTTAGGTAACCTATGGTTAACTAGCTTCTAGCAACTTTTCTGGGCCCATGCCATGAATCCTGCTGGTTATCTGGTAGAATCAGGTTGCTTAGAGGTGGCTACTAGGCATGGATGAGGTAGCAGATGAGAGGTGTTCTGTAATGCTTTTGGTCACACTGCATCATGACATGTGTAAGGTCTCACCAAAACTTGCTTTCAGCCTCTGAAGTTTGCACAGGCATCATTGTCTGATTCCCCAGAATCATCCGTGGACTTTAGCTCCCACAGGCACATGGGTCACACGTTAACCTAATCAGACAGATTGGTTGGGTGATTGTGAGAGAGTGCCAAAAGCAAGGCTGGAATGCGGTTCTTTTGAATCTTTTTAAACCTAGTCAGTTTTTCTGTCGAGGCAATTTTGTAGGTATTTTTTATCTAACACCTTCTTTACCTATTATACACGTGACCAACATGGCACTAAAAAGTATTTCTGATCTGTGGGACCTGTTTAATATATCTATATGATTTGTCTTTTCTCCTTATCTTCCCATCTCTCACTTCCTCTACCTCTTCCTTTCTTTCTCGGCTCCTTTTCTTCCTCCAAAAGTGCTCTTCACCCCATTTCTGACGGCTGTTATTCTTCACAAATAAAAAACAAAATTGGCAAGGGTCTTTTTAAATTTAATTTGCTTTTTATTGTGTCCAGAGGAAGAAGCATCTACTCCTAAATGGAGACAGGTTAATTGCTTAATTATAGGTAATAATTAAGCAGGTTCTTTTAGGACAGTTTTGACAACTCGATCCTTTTTTTCTGTCTGCAAAACCTGTGCTTTGTAGTTTTATAAACTGGGAGGAGAGTCTGAAGACCTCACTATGTGGGGGAGATTTAGACACCAGAACAGACTGATCTAAAGGAACACACATGTAATTTCAGTTTACATTTTTAAAGGTATATATTTTCTTTTATGATGGACTACTAAGAAATTAACACCCAAGTCAGCTGTCTTGTGGGCCAATCCTGTCTTCTGTATTAATTACCATCTTGATACCCCCCAGGGGCTTCTATCCTTCTGAGAATTCTTCTGATTCTCAGCTTCCTAATTTACTTCCCTGCTTTTAGCCAATGAGGGAGCAGACTGCAGTCTGCATTGCAGAGATGCCAAGGTTCAATCTACCCTCTGGAGCAGGTGTGCATGTGGGGGGGGGGGGTGAGGTGGGGCGTGGGGTTGGGTGTATTCCAGTAGGTGGAACAGCTTAGCTGCCAGAGCTGTCTTATTGAGATATGTGGTGGGGATAAAGACTATCCCCCCCCTTTTTTTTTATTTGAAGGTATTATCCTAACCTACCTTGGGAAAGCCAAAGCCCAGAAACAAATGAGTTTGCTGTAACTTGGGCTTGGAAGGTAGATAGGAAAGACTGGAACTTAACAGGGTCTGAGGTAATGGGGCACCACTGAGGCTTTTCTAGAGAATCATTGGTTGCTATTTAAAGCAATTCTTGGAGAAGGGCTTTTCCTCCAATTTTCCCCAACTCCTTGAATTCAGTTGTATTTTTGTACATAAAAGAAAATCAGGATGTTGATTCTAGGGGTACTCTTTTATATGTAGAAGATGAATGTATATGCCTTATTTCACTGTGTTTAAGTAAAATTCTTTTAATTTCTCTTTTTCAGTTTTGTTTTTTAGCAAAATCAACAAATCTATTTTTGCCTGTAATTGAGAATGTGTGAAAAATCAAATTTGTGTCCTTGTAATTGAAGCCTTCTGTGATTATAATATACCAGCTTGTCCTGGTCTCTCCATGCATAACTCAATTAAAGTTTTATTTGAACAGTCTGATCTTTGAAGAGTGTGGAATCTTGAGAGTTGTTGCTGTGTTTTGTGAAAGTAATATAAAACAAACATTAACTGTTGTCTAGATATTTCTTTAATCCAGTAGTCATGTACTTGATATATGTTCCTTACCAGTATAAGTACTTGTAGAATTTCTGTCAAACTAAATAAGGATTGTTAGTACTTTTGTCTTCTAAGTGCTTGAAGAAAAAATTAAATTTGTCACTCTGCTGTACTATTTTACTAACAAATAAAAATTAATAAAGTTTTGTCTGTGTTGTTTAGGTTAAAAAAAGAGTTTAGGAGTAAGTAAAAGTTGCCAGATAATCATAGGAGGCAGAGTCCTGAAAGATTGAATAAAAGGGAAAAAAAGGTGGGGCTGGAGTAATAGTACAGTGGCTAGAGCTTTGGCTCTGTATCTGATGCATGCTCAATCAACAATACCCCATTTGGTCCTCTGAGCATGCCAGGAGTGATCCCCGAATATAGAACCAGGAGTAAACCCTGGTAGTGGCCAAGTTTGGCTCAAGATGACTCAAAGGAGCGACTACTACCTTCTTCTTTCTCCCCATTATTCCCAGCTTCGTAGGGTTCCAAGACAAGTAAGGGTCACTAGTCCTTAAAATTGTTTGTCTTAGCAAATGGTAAATAAGCATACTCATTAACATAATTCCTTTTTTTGCATCAATAAGGTTTTCATTTATATTTTCTTACTATTGTAAAAACACAAAAATAACCGGTTAGGGCCAGAGAGAAAGTATAGTGGATAAGGCACTTCCTTGCATGCAAACCTGGGTTTGGTTCTTGTCTCTGCATATGGTACAGATGCCAAGAGTCATCCCTGAGTACAACTGGATTTGGCCTACAACATCCCCAGATAAAATGACCATTTGTTAATGGCTCAATGGCATTCACATTTTGTACAATTATCATCTGGACTACTCATTTCCAGAATGAATTTTTATCCCATACTGTAACTACCCATTAGGTAATTAAGATTTCATTGTCCCACTTCCTACTCCTTACAGTTCCTGCTAATTATAGTTTGACTTGCTTTCTCAATGAATTTAGCTTCTTTAGGTAGCTCATTTAAGTGGAATCATATACTATTTGGTTTTCCTGTGTGGCCTATTTCAGCATAATGGCTTCAAGTTTCATTCAAGTTGTTGCATTTGTCAGAATTTCATTGTTTTTTAAGTTTTAGGCATTGTGGTTTAAAAAATTAATGACAGGGTTTCATGCAAACAATGTTACATTACCACCCCCTCTATCAGAGTAAACCTGCCTACAACCAGCCTGCCCTTAGTATCCCCACTATGGTACCATTAAGCTTTTTGCTGGTAATTAAAGCACTGTATTTTACACCATACTGCTTTTATGGAAAATGTTTCCATGCACTATTCTTTACCAACTATATTTATCTTAGTCATGTTCCTCTGGTCTCATTCTTAATGAGCTTTTGGAAGAATTATTGTGTATTTAATAAGTGATACTAAAATTCTTTTTCTACAATAGTGTAAGTGTGGTTAGGCATCCCAGTTGGTTCCCAGCACTTCCATGTGTGCCCCGGAGGTCAGAGTCAGAAGTAAGTCCTGAGCAATGCTGGATGTGGCCCCAAACAAAATAAATTAAAATAAAACAGACTAGGACTAGAGATTTGGTAAGGGTTAATACTCTTGCCTTGCAGGTGGCTGGCCATGGATTCATTTCCGACAATGCATATGTCCCAAGTACTGCCTGGAATGACCCTAAACACAGCAGGAGTAAGTCCTGAGCACAGCTGGTTCTGTTCTCCCACCCCTACTCCATCACACACACACACACACACACACACACACACACACACACACACACAGATGCTAAACTCTGCAATGCTATCTATATTTGTTTCGCAGCAACTTTTATAGAAAAGGTTGAAGATGTATATTTTTGCAATCTTGCATAAAAGAAGGCTGTAGATAGTACCAGGATCTGAAAGAATTGTCCAATCACTTTTAGCTGGCTAAGTAAACATTTGAGCCCAAGTTACTGAGTAAAAGGCTACATTTAAAAATAGTTAAGTAGACTTAGTTTTTAGTACAATTATTACTACAGGTTCTACTTCCTGGTGTTTAATTTTTGTAGGCTTCATAAGCAAATTATTACAGAACTAGGTTTCCTTTTGTAAGTTCTATACCCTTCTAAATCCTGAATTCCCCTTATGATATTCATTATGATTCATTTACCTTTTCAAATTCAAGAAACCATTTTAGTGAGATTCTTTCTTGTGAGTTACTTGTTTGAAGCATTATGAAATTGTTTTGAGGGGCCGGAGAGATAGCATGGAGGTAAGGCATTTGCCTTTCATACAGGAGGTCATTGGTTCTAATCCTGGCGCCCCATATGGTCCCCTGTGCCTGCCAGGAGCAATTTCTGAGCCTGGAGCCAGAAATAACCCCTGAGCACTGCCGGGTGTGACCCAAAAAACACACACACACACACACACACACACACACAAAAAAAAAGAAATTGTTTTGAGACAGTTTGAAAATGTCATTTTTGGTTTATTACCAGTTATTAGTTTAGATTATATTTTTGTAGTAAGTTGGTATCATTCTCTTATTAGAGATTAATATGGTTTATTTATTTTAATAAGATTCAATAAGGTCTTCCCTAGGTTTCATTTGCCAACCAATTGGTTCAATTCTATTTCTTTACATGGCTGTTTTTCTAATAGACTCAAATATTTGTATGGACTTCCAACTCAGTTAAAATGCTTTGACCTGCTCTTCACCAAAGAAGTATTACTATTTTGATATACTGAGGTCACATTGCCCTGTGAGTATAGTGATTTACTTCATAATTTCCCAAATTCTTATGTAGCAGAATTCTTGGAATCATTTTCCATTTCTGGGTATTTATAACATATTCACAAAAGGTTTCTTTGAATTTTCTATTCAAGGTCTCCTTTCCTCAACTTTTGGCAGCAGTTGTTTTTTTCTCCAGCTGGCTATTTTCCTGAAATCTTTTCTTTTTTTATGAACTTCTTTATAAAATCACATCCCTCCCCAAAATTATCTATATTCTTGATTTCTTTGGCCTGATTCAGTACTATATGCATGTTGTTTTTTAATTTTATTTTGTTTTTGGAGAGAGGAGTGGTGGCAGTACTTAGGGTTTACTCCTGGCTCTGACTTCAGGGATCATTTCTGGTAGGGCTTGTGTGAGACCATATAAGGTGTTGGACAAGGCTATGTGCAGCCAAATGCCCTAGCCTTTGTACTATCACTTTAGCTCCTCATTTTTAAGTTGATTCAATTTGGTGATTATTAGGTAGGTACTTTAATCATTTATTTCTTAATTTAAATTTATTAATGTTTTTTTAAACTAAAAATACTAAAGCTAAATACTAAGAAGGTACAAGTTTTTCATTTTTAAGAAAAAAAATGTAAAAGAAGGGCCGCTAATAGCTTCAGGCATATACTGTTCATATACTAATCCTTCCATCAGTGTGAATGACCCTTGGCTTTTCTGTTGTTTCTTTTTCAAACGAATCAGAGAAGTTCCAAGTACAAAAAGCTTAAGAAACTTATTGGCAATCCATTTGCGTTGATTTAGTTCTTGTATTAAGATATGAACCAACTTTTCATTAGGATCAGACAATTCATCTCCCATCGTTTACTCAGACTAATTTTCATTGCTCCCTTTCCATTTTGATTTTCTCAGCACCATAGAGGAAAAATTGCTCAGTATCAGAGCGACACACTGAACTTGAAATGAAGTAAATAGATGGACCTATTGATGAATAGTTTCCAAGAGGCGCAGATTTCATTACACATTTTACAGCATCCACAACCTGTTTTATTTTTAATTATTCCAGGTAAGTTTCATGTTATAATGTTTATGTTTTTACCGAATTATAAATTTGCTTAGGGTAGACTCTTCGTTTTCATTTCTAATCTGCCATATGTTGTAGCATGTCTGATTGTAAATTGAAGTGATGTTTTAGATGGATACCTTATGTCAATCAACTAATTTGGATATGTATGTCAAACTGAGGCCAGTGAACAAATCTGCTCTTTAATAACAACTAATGGGAGGGGAGTGAGACTAAAAAATATAATCACAATTAAATATTCAGGCATTTTATTTAATGAATGTGAATTTCATTTTCCTCATCTGTAAATTGGGACTCTCTCAAGCAAATACTAAGAGGCCATGACTTTCCTAACAGTGCTATGGGGTCTACAGGATCACACTTGGTGGGACTTAGGGGGCACATATTGAACTCTGGGTTTTAAGCATTGCAAAGCATGCACAATAGTCCTTTGATCTACTCTAGATCCCTCTCATAAAAATTTAATAATAACACATTCTTCATATGGTTGCTATATGAAGTTTATTTCTGAAGACTTTAGGGACCAACCAACAAAAGACATATTTTATTTTGGGCCTTCTTGGCAATGTTATGGGGACACCAGGGGCCATACTTATAGGCGACTATTCAGTGTCAGTGATTAAACTTGGGGCCATGTTCTGACCCTGTGTTAGCTATTTCCCGACTCACAGCTTTATGAGGCAATCCTATATAAATTGGATTGTATTTAAGGATTTTTAGAGGCAGCAAATGGGCCAGAGTGGCTGATATAATCTTAGATATATCTATTCGTACTAATTAGGAATTCAATTTTTAAAGAGAGTATTAGAGTCTTAGAAGAGGAAAAGTACAGTTTCTACAGTATTACATTTTCTTTCTTTCTTTCTTTTTTTTAAGGTCACACTTCCTGGTGCTCATGGTTTCCAAGTACTGCTCAGAAAATCACGAAGTGATGGGAAACATCTTCCTGGTCAACATCACAATAATAAATTAGCCATTTGCCAGGGATACAGTTCAGTGGTAGAAGACTTGTTTTGTATGGGTGAGGCCTGAGATTCAATTCCTGGCACCACAAAAAATAAAAACAAAAACAAAACAAAACAAAAAACAGAAAACCAATAAAACAACTTTATTCCAATAGTAAGGGTAATAATATATTAGAGTTTGAGTCAACATTTCATTTTATGTGTTTATTGTACTTTATGTACAGGTAAACTAATTTTGATGTGGATGTTCATAGGGGAATAGTATGATTTTAATTTAATTTAACAAATTGAGTTGGTTTATATTTTAGCTATGTGTATACATTTATATTTTTTAAGATGACAATTCATGGAACAATTGAAGTTTGTACTAACTCAATCTTTAAAATCTTTTTTTTTTGGTTTTTGGGTCGGGTCACACCGGCAGCAATCAGGGGTCACTCCTGGCTCTATACTCAGAAATCGCTCCTGGTAGGCTCGGGGGACCATATAGGATGCCAGGATTCGTACCACTATCCTTCTGCATGCAATGCAAATGTCTTACCTCCATACTATCTCTCCAGCCCAAAATACTAATTCTTAACCAATGCATCATTTATATTTTCCCTGATGAAACAGTAGTGGCTTGTAAAGAAAACTTTCAGCTCCCTTGCATTTAATTTTAGGCACATTTTAAGATGATAAATGTTTATATATATGCTAAAATTAAAACTAAAAAAAAATTTTTTTTTTGGTTTTTGGGCCACACCAGGTGACACTCAGGGGTTACTCCTGGCCATGTGCTCAGAAATGGCTCCTGGCTTGGGGGACCATATGGGATGCCGGGGGATCGAACTGCGGTCCATCCTAGGTTAACTGCATATAAGGCAAACACCTTACCACTTGCGCCACTGCTCCAGCCCCTAAAATGAAATTTTTATTTATATAATTTTCCTGTTATTTTGTAAAACATTTTTGTTTCTTTTCTAATATTGTTTTATTTTGCTTTCTGTGTGTGTTTGTGGGGGTTTGTTTCCAAGTAGTGCTCAGGGACCTGGGGCCACTCTTGAAACATCTCAGTGTTCAGCTTGTGATGCTATGCTACTAAGGCCCAGTGGTATTAGGTACCTAATTTGGTGTTTCACATGGAACATACTTAGAGCTAACTTGCAATTCCTCTTCTTAATTTCTATAGTGCCATTTTGGGATTATATTTTACTTCTTGATTCCAGTGAAAAACACTAGGATTTTTATTTTGGGAAGTGGCCATAATTGTAGTGCTTGAGAGCTCTTGGTAGTACTGAGGGACTATGGATAGGGATTGAACCTGGGTTACATGCAAATCACACAGCCCGGCCCTTTGAGCCATCTTCTTAGCCGAACACACTGGCACACTTTAGAATCAAAAAGGTTAAAGGTATAATTAATACAAAAAGAAAAACATTCATTAGATGCACCGACTCTACTAGAAGATGGAAACAGACTTGAAAATGAACTTTAATAATTTTCTTTATTGGTAGGATGAAAAGAACTGGTCAAATTCAGTGGTAATATATTCAGTGTAGGCACTATCAAAGGAGAAACTTGAACTTTGGTGATCAGTCACATTTTTACTCCTCAAAGGCAAAAAGAGCTGACATTTTTTTTTTACTTTTCATATTAACAATAACAGTCTATAAATAAAGACTCAGGATGTAATTTTACCATTCTACAAATAAACACATATAAGGAATAAGGTCTTTTTTTTTTAAATAAAAAACAAAGTATCTTTAAAAGTATAGTTTCTTCCTGTTAGCCCTCAACTTGATTTAACTAAGCATTTGTAAATGTAAGCAAAATACTTTTCATTTTTGTATCAATGTCAACTATTTGAACATTATCCAAGTAAAATAATGATAATAAAAATGATGAGGTTTTAATTTCCTTCTAATGCCCATGACAAAGATTGAAATTATAGTTCAAAGAGTATCAGAAATCTATATTGTAAGCAAAACACTACCTGCTTCAAACATCTTATAGCTAATAGCTATTAATATGTCTATATAGCAAAGAGAACAGTAATTAATCTGTATTTAAAACAAAACAACTAATAGCAATTTTTGGAAGGGAATGGTTAAATTCTGTCCCCCAGGAGTCAATTAAATTTAAATTGAATTAATTTAAAATGAATTTCTTCTTGAGATAGAAATAAGAAATAAAATTTCATCTAGTAGGGTTGAGCTCTGGAGGTCAATAATCCATTTGTTATTATTATTGTTATAATTTCGGTTTTTTGGCTATATCAGCTATACTCATGGATTTCTGGTTCTGCACTCAGGAATTACTTCTGGCAATTCTCGGGAAAACATATGGATGCTGGGGATAGAACCCTGGTCAGCTATGTGCAGGCAAATACCCTGCCCACTGTACTATTGTTTTGGCCCCTCCATTATATTATTTTAGATAATCCTTTTTTTTTTCTTTTTGGGCCACACCCAGTGATGTTCAGGGGTTATTCCTGACTATGTGTTCAAAAATCACTTCTGGCTTGGGGAACTCTTTGGGGTGCTGGGGATCCAACCAAGGTTTGTCATAGGTCAACCATGTGCAAGGCAAGTGCCCTATTGCTGTGCTATTGCTCCAGACCCTATTTTAGATAATTCCTACTCAAGAACCATTTTTGTTCCACTGAGAAAGTGTGTCTTACAGTGTATGAATATGAATTAAACATTCTTTAATATTATTAGGGGAGAAAATCCTAATGGATTAACAATGAACTATTTTGTTTCTTTCATCATTTGTCTATATTGGCTATATAATCTTATAATAAATTATGTGTTTGCTTTTTCTAGAAAATACAATAGCATGAAATCCGGTAGCTTAGAAAAATCATTTGATTTCACAAGACTCTATTTGGGTTTTAATCACATAAATTGATGTAGATCAGTTGTTTTCAATATTAGTTATATTTTCTGCAAGTATGTAAAGATATCACATTTGCACACATCTGCACATTTGTATCTCCAGATCAATTAAAACAATCATTGTCCAGTAAGTAGTTTTCAAATTTTAGTGTGCATCATACTATCATTAAATGGATTGCTAGGCCTCACAGAATTTCTGATTCTGAACTTCTACAGTTAGGCAAAGCTATATTTCTCTGAAGTTCTAATGATGCTATGGTAGTGGTTTGGGATCACTTTGGTCTAGAGTTCAGAGATTCCTAAATTATTTGGTCTAGTAGCCCCTTTACACTTTAAAAGTGTAAAATCTGTTACAAGTGTAAAGTGTAAAGGGGATACTAGACAAACAAAACCGTAACTTAGTGCCCACAAATCTGCTATTATTTACTTTGGGGCCACAATCAATGGTTACTTCTGGCTATGCTTTTCAGAAATTTCTCCTGGTGGGCTTGAGAAACCATATGGGGATTAAACCTGGGCGGATATCACCCTATCCACTGTACTATATCTCCAGCTACAAAAATATAACAGTTTTTTAAAAAACTGAATAATCAGAAATAATCTTCCCAATTCCATTCCTGGGGCTTCTTTCGCCTTCATGGAACATTCTAGAACCTCACAAGGGCAGTATCATCCACAATAGGAAAGACTTGCATAAGTATATTTGAATATGTAAGTATATGAATGCATGCCAATATGTATATCTTCCCAGGTAAATTCTGATCTCAGAATTATTGGTACAGAAAACAGTAATCAAGTGTTTTTATAGTTGTAAGATACTGAGGTGATGATAGAATGAGTTACTGGCATCAAGATAATCTACATAGAAAGAAAAATAAAGAAGCATATAAATTTTTTTGGTCAATTTTCATTAAGAATGTGTTTCTATAAAGCATTTTCTGTATTTTTTGAAAAGTAACATTTTTATGGTACATTTGTTGTATACATATTTCTTTACATAATTTAAAAAACATCATTTATTTGGTTTTTAATGTTCCACCATTTGATAAGGCCTTTGGAGGATTCGGATAGTAGCCAGCTGTTTTTGAATTGTTTGCAGAAAATCTTGTGAATTTGTAGTCCAGTGGTAATTCTAGGAAAACAAGCGATAATTTTATTATTTTGTAGACTGCAAAGGATTTTCATAAAAAAGTTGATTACTGGTAATAAAACTTATTTAAATTTTTATTTTGTCACATGGGTAGGCTGCACTCATAACAAATAATTTTTCACAGTCACTGGTTTGCTAGACCTCACAGAATTTCTGATTTTGAGTTATTAGCATAGTAATAATCTAATCTTTTTTGTTCACTTTTGTGCCATACCAAATAGTGCTCAGGGATCACTCCCTTAGTCTAAAGTATAATCTTTTCTATTCATTTAAAAGGCATTCCTAAATGAATCAAACTAAATTTCAGAATTTTTTAAGCTAAGGCCCTATATTTCTATTAAGCCACCAAAATGATACAGGCTAATTAAACTTAGACACCTTTCTGTCTTTCCTATACATTTCCACTCCCTCCCAAATGTTAAGTCTCTAAAGTGGTTGTAAGGTTAAAAATTTTGATATCAAAATGCTTAAAACCATCTATCACTGTTATGTATATTGCTATTATAAACAAACTTTTACAATAACTATAAACATAGTCTCTAGGCATCTAGTACCAACAAGAGAGAACCAAGTCTAGAAAGATATTCATGGATAAGAAACTTATATGTATAAAAATGCAAAAGAACCAAAGGGGAATGTCATGGTTTTTTATTTTAATCTTCCTATCTCATTTAAAACAAAATTATTTTCTTTCAGTTAGTAGAAATGACCTTCTACTGTTTAGAAATCTGTATATGAAATAACAGAGTACATGAAATCTCTGGATGGAATTTCTGAGACTGGAATTCAGCAAGAGGGGAAACGAGATGTTTCTGAACAAAATATATGTCACAGAAAAATTTCCTTTTCAGAAAGGCAAGAATTCTAATACTTAGGGAAACTGCAATCCATAAAAAATAAAGCTCTACAAATATTTATTTCCTTACCTGCTATTGCTTCAATACTTGGAATTGCAATTGTACTGTAAGTACTGATTCTTTTACTAGACCAAGTATAAACCAAGGAATCTTCGGTATGTTTTAGTCCCGAAATGGAATCAATGAAAAAAGAGCCCCATTTTTTAGATAAGGTATTTAGAGATTTTGTCTTCATTTCCTGAAATAAGAGCAGAATAGTGAGAACTGTTGGTTGATCTTATTCTAAATTTCCAATTTCCTCATCTAAATTTTCTGCTACTACTAAAAACAAGGCATCTTAATTATTTACCTAAAACCAAACAACATCTTATAAATATATACTGAAGCATAGAAGTCTTTGATAGTATTCTACTTGGTATGGCTTAGGAGTACATTCCTTGAATGTCACCAGCAGTCTCCTTGACTTTCGCCACTAAGATTGTGTTAATTTTTCCCTTTTCACAATCTGAGTTTATCTTTAACATACTGCCCCTTTCTTTTTCTTTACTTTACATATTAATTTTCAATATTATCTTGGAGTTATCACTCTACTTTCTTTCTCAAGGGCAGTCTGAGACAGAGGACTAGAACAGCAGGTACAGTGCTTCCACACAGCCATCCTTAAGCCTGCCAGCAGTGATACCTGAATAAAGAGCCAGAAATAAGGCCTGAGTACAGCTGGGCATGAGCCCCAAACAAACAAAACAAAGCAAAATCTCCACAATGTCAGTTATGTACTTTTGGTATGGAGCTTTATATGCTTCAGGTATTTTTCTTAGGACAGAACAGATAAAAAAAAATTTATGGACTAAAATGTTCAGGGTCCAGAGAGGATAGTACAGCAGAAGAGTGCTTGTTTTCCAGATGGTTGACCTGAGTTGATTCTTGGCATTCTATATGGTCCCCCAAGCAACACCAGGAGTTATCCCTGAGTGCTGAGCCAGGAATAACTCCTGAGTATTATAGGGTATGGGCCCAAAATAAAAGCCTTCACATTAAAAGCTCATTAAAAATATTTGTCTTGTGGAAATGGGATTAAACTAAGATCTGAGGAAAAAAAAAACTATCAGACCTAGACAATGTGAATTATAAAATCTGTCACCTTTTTTTATAAATAAAAAAATTCATTTTGGGGCCGGGAAGGTGGCGCTAGAGGTAGTGTCTGCCTTGCAAGCGCTAGTGTAGGAAGGACCGCGGGTTTGATCCCCCGGTGTCCCATATGGTACCCCCAAGCCAGGGGCGATTTCTGAGCACATAGCCAGGAGTAACCCCTGAGCATCAAACGGGTGTGGCCCAAAAACCAAAAAAAAAAAAAAATCATTTTAAAGCAGCATTGAACTTCAAATATATAGATTTATGTGTGTGTATTGGAATTAATTTTATGAAGCAAAATAAGTTTATGTTTTCAGATGATGGTGTTTGGAAATTACTAAGCAATAATGTATTTGAATTTTAACAGGTATTAAAAACTAGTAAATCATATGCATATATGTTTAGTACATACATTTAATGGATATTTAAATATAACTTCTCAAGAGTTAAAAGCATTTTTTTCAATACATATAAGTTAGAAGACATTACTTAGATCACACATAATTATGCAGATAATTCCATAAGCACTGAATGTCAAAATTGATGCTGCTATGAAAAGAGTGTAACAGACCTATCTACAATTTATTGTAGTACAGATGTGATTGAATCTATAAATGTTTTCCCCTCACACTCTCTAAATTTGTATATCAAAATCCTATCCCCCAAGGTGCTAGTTATTGAATCTATAAATGTTTGCTCCTCACACTCTCCAAATTTGTATGTCAAAATCCTAACCCCAAGGTGCTAGTAGGATGTAGGTCCTTTGGCCATGCTTTGATTCTGAGAGTAAAACCTTCATGATGGGATCCGTGTATTTATAAGGAGGGTTTCTAAAGCTGGCTTCCCTGGGAGAACTATGTGGAAGTGTGTCTTCACCAGACACCCTCTAGTATTTCACTGTAATGGCCTGCACAAAATAAAACAAATAAGTCTTCTCATTCTAATTCTGAAGTTTTTAGTCACTAAAATTCTAAAATCTACAAAACACAGACACAAAAGTATATGTATAAAACCCTGCCCTTTCCTGAATACATCAAGAAGTTCTCATGAAATGGTTTGAAGAGGATTACTAATCATATGTAAGGAAAACTTTTTTTTAGTATTTCCAGATCTCTAAAATAATCTAGGCTGCTATTATACTATTTCTCTGGCGGCCTTTTGAGATTTAATTTTTAGAACGGTTTTAAGTTTAAGTGCAGCAAACAGCACAGAATGTTTTCATAAATCTGTATCTTCTCCATGGTTCCTTCCATTATTAACATCTTGTATGAAATACTGTAGCACCCTTTAAATACTTGTTAAAACTGAGTATTCATAATTATTACCCAAATATCAGAATTTTTATCCAGGTTTATTATTTTGGGAGAAGGACTATACTGAGGATAAAATCAAGAATTATCAAGAAGATCTGTGACAACTGCAAATCTGAAGATATGAACTTGAAGATCATGGAAGTTATACAGATTTTATATTGCTTTGTATAAATAAGAACTGTCTAAGACATGTTAAACAGTTTGCTTTCAGAGAAGAGTTGAAGAAACCACTTACCTCGTACTTTCTTTTTTTCTCTAGAGGCTCTGATTCCTCAGTCTTTATGTCCATGTCCCCACTGAGCTCTTCAAGGATGAGGACTGTCTCCCAGTTACTATAATGATGGGCTGGGAAAATATCTGAATGCATACTATCACCAAAGTAAACAACCTGTAAGACAACACATGTTTTTGAGGTCTGAGAACTGTGAAAGAGAATGGCATGAATTTCATAGAAAGCAAAGAAAGAACAGTTTTTAGAGAAGATAAAAATTGCACATCATATATATATATGTATATATGTGTGTATATCTATATTTATATAAATACCTTTTTTTTTGGCCACCAGGGATCAAAATACAGGTCCTCATTATACATGTAAAACATGTATAGTAGCTTCTGCTAGATATACTAGATCTTTTTTTTTTCTTTTTTTTTTGGTTTTTGGGCCACACCCGGCGTTGCTCAGGGATTACTCCTGGCTGTGTGCTCAGAAATAGCTCCTGGCAGGCATGGGGGACCATATGGGACACCGGGATTCGAACCAACCACCTTTGGTCCTGGATTGGCTGCTTGTACAGCAAACGCCACTGTGCTATCTCTCCGGGCCCGATATACTAGATCTTGCATCAATGTCTTAAAAGTCCCTGAGTCAATTCATAGGTGACTATCAATATGTCCCATTTTGACTTGCAGGTTGTCAGGTTTTTAAGTAACATAGCTCCTCTGAGATAGGAAGAAGGCTTTAATTTAATTTTCTGGGGGAGGAGGGAGCCCATCTTACAATCAAATCTATCTCTAATATTAAAGATTTATTGTACATATCAGACAATGAGGTTAAGGGAATATGACCTTGAACCTTCTCAAACAGGAGACTCTGATTAGCTGTAATGATGTGGAGGCTATTCGAGTGGGCTCTTTTCTATTCATTGGGCTCCTAGCAAACAATTTTGTAAACAAATAGACTAAAAAGACACCAACATCAACATCAATAATGTAAGCCGGATGTTATTAAAGTAAACAAGTTTCATTTGTTTCACATCAAAAAAATTTAAGATGGATTATTATCAGGAATTAACTCCTTAAGAGTCCTACACACAAGCTAATGTATTCGCTTTATCTGTGGCCTCCTCTTTGTTCTTGCCAGAGATTAAGACCCAGTTTCTAAAGGTTTATTTAGTCAGAAGAGAGAAGAATGAGACCAGTAGATTCAGGAGCAGCAGATAATCTCCCATAAATAGCAAAGGTGAACAAATACTGAATAGTGGTTTTAGTTTACAATAATAGTTAAAGTGCAAAAGTGGTTATTAAGCACTCGTTTTGTCAGAAAATACCTTGGGCTCAGGTTTGCCAGTCATTTTCTTCAGAAGTTCATAAAGATGTACAGCATTCCCTTGCGAGTACCAGCCAGGTTTATCCAGAGATGGTAGTGTCTCTTGCTCCTCGTCATTTTCTGCAAGGGCGTTTCACAATCATTTTTTTTAAATCAAATGCAAGCACCCAACTGGGCAGATGGTGTTCAGGAATGTCTGTGAGGCAGTTCCAAGAAGGAATCATGCAGTGACAAGAACAGTACAGCAGGTAGGGTGCTTGCCTTGTATACAACAATCCAGGGTTTGATTCCCTAGCAACCCAATATGGTACTTTAAGTTCCAACAGGAGTGATCTTTAAGAGCAGAGTCAGGAGTAAGCCCTGAACACTGCCATGAGTAGCTCAAAGACAAGACAAGACAAAACAAAAAGAGGCAGATAAAGAACCTCATGGATAGAAAAATACATTAAAAATTATATATATATATATATATTTTTTTTTTTTTTTTCCCACCACTGGTGGTGGAAAGGGCCATGTGGTGCCAGGGATCAAACCTAGGACATAGTATGCGAGGACCATGCTCATCTACTTGAGCCACATAGCTAGCCTTATATAATTTGGGGGGGGGGGGGTTGGGCCACCCCAGCGGTGCTCAGGGGTTACTCCTGGCTATCTGCTCAGAAATAGCTCCTGGCAGGCACGGGGGACCATATGGGACACCGGGATTCGAACCAACCACCTTAGGTTCTGGGTCGGCTGCTTGCAAGGCAAACACCGCTTTGCTATCTCTCCGGCCCCGCCTTAAATAATTTTTAAGAATGGTTTTATATTATAGAAAAAAAAGAGTAAAGGATAGAAATTTTTCCTCAGTACCTGTACAATATAGGCAAGTATAACCTACCCTGTTTAGCTGATTATATTATGTAGGTTCATAAGCTATAGCACATTTATTACTCTGATGTTTGATACCAACATATAAACTTCTTGGGATAACAGGAAGGTAATATTATTTAAAATAAACCTTAACTGATAAGAATAAGGCTCAAGACGTCTTCAAAGCTGGTAGTGGTTAGAGGGATGTTTGCTTGACAGTATGTCTTTATAAAACATTATTATGTAAGCCAATTGAAGTTACTACATATTGTCATGTTGGAATTGGGACAAGATAATTAAAAAATTAAATAGACTTAACAAACAATTAAGACTGCATACATTTTTACATATTTTACTCAAAAATACTCATTCTGATTTGCTATAGCTACTTTTGATTCACTTTTGTTCTTTTTATTGCTCAGTCTCTGACTAAAGAGAACTGAAGTTAGAGAGGTTTACACAGACTGCTTAAGTTCACTGGCTATTAAGGGGTATATATCTGCAGGACCCTAAAGTTTATACTATTATCATTTTGCTCCCATAATAGCTTTGCCCTCCAATTTGCCCTACAATGGAGAAAAGGTGGGTAGCAAGAGGAGCATCATGTCAAAGTCCATGTCTGTGGACTGTTCTAAGCTGTCCTCACCCTGCATGCTCAACCATCTCCAAAAGATCAAGGCAAGAAAGAAAAATCTTTGCCACCATGGTTTTTTTCCCAGCAGTTCTATGCCTTGCAGATAAGCCAACAAACAAAAAGCCTCCAAATTAAAAACAATGAAGACAAGGAAGATAAAGGTTTTGTGAAAGACATGATATACCATATTGGCCAGCAGAGCCACTGAGCCATTTAGGTACAGCAGGAAAACATGTGTGTGGCGAGGGAGGGGCAGGTGTGAGAGAGTTGGCATGGGGAACCTATCTTTGTTTCATATTTCATATTTCAAAAAGGAGTGCTTATTTTTGGGTGTGTGTGTCTTGGGTCTTCTTTTCTATAGCTCTCAGTGTACTTTCAAGTAAAATTTTGTCATATGTTGTAAGCAGAAGTAGAACAAAGCTGTATAAGACTAGAAGTTTATATAATTGGAGAATTCCTCTTTAATAAGAATGTGAATACAAATTTAAGAACACAACTATGTCATTCTCCTTATTTGGACTTGGAGAGAATAAAAGAGAGGTCTCAAAGAATAACGCTCATTAGTTTCCTTCACAAGTCAACCCTAGAATAGGACAGGGGAGAAACAAAAAAAAAGATCTGGAAAGGACTTATAAATAGGTAAATGGTCCCCCAGCCAGGAGTGATTTCTGACGCATAGCCAGGAGTAACCCCTGAGCATCATTGGGTGTGGCCTAAACACCAAAAACCAAAAAAAAAGAGTTTCCTCAGTGAATGCGAGACTTAGAAGACAGAGGGCAAAGATGATATTCTTGGGGCCGGCGTGGTGGCGCTAGAGATAAGGTGTCTGCCTGCCAGCGCTAGCCTAGGACGGACCGCTGTTCAATCCCCCGACGCCCCATATGGTCCCCCAAACCAGGAGCGACTTCTGAGCGCATAGCCAGGAGTAACCCCTGGGTGTGGCCCCCAAAAACAAAAACAAATAAGCAAAAAAAGATGATTTTCTTCCAAGGTAAGCTTAACAGGATTCCACACACACAGCTCTAGATGTAAAAGGGGGAAGATAATATATTTTTTTAATTGCATAATTTTGTTGTGGTCAAATAACAAAGGCAAGGAAGGTATGAAGGACAAACAATAAGTTTGGCCTTGTTTCTTTTTAGGCTGAAATAAGAATAACAAGTCAGAATACTGAGTGGGACTGCCTGGTATGCAGAAGAAAATAGATAAAAAAAAGGTTTTGATAAAAGAAGACCAGTATAGGAAGACAGACTGTGCTTGGTCATGGCTGAGTGAGAGAACAAAGTCATAATTGAATCATAATTGCCAAATTGGGGGAGGGAGGGAGTGGATGGAAACACTGGGAACAGGGCAGTGAAGAGTGATAGATTAACTGTAGACAATAAATCTACATTTATCACTGTGAGGTGAAGACACACACTCCCCCAGTGCCTTCACCCATAAGTGGCAGGATAGTGAAGGGCAAGGAAGGGGTGAGGGGCAGTGATGGCAGTTTCTGCCAAGAAACTGAGGTTGCTAAGGTCAAACTTTTAATAGGGATTGGGTCTGTGCAAACAAATTAGGCACCTGCAGTTTATTTCTGATCTCCATGACAACGAGAAAGGGGCAAAGTGTTAGCCTTGTGCTATACTGCAAGCAGCCACAGCTCAAAACTCCATTTCAACCTGCTGGGCCTAATCTTACTTCAGATCTTAACCATTTAAGGCAGAGATTTGATTTATGTGAAACTGGAGCTTATACCAGGCTGACATGCCTTACTTTGTGCAATCATTAACTGACATGTAGATGACTTGTGCATTACATGGAAGCTGGGTGATCATTACTATGTAAAGCCAGGAGATGCATTGTATTGTAGCAGTACATACAAAAGAGAATGGCAATGCAGGAAATACGGTAGGGTGCAAAATAGAGAAAACTGCAAGATAGGTGAGAACAAGACAAAGGCAGTAGAACTGGGGATGGGTTGTCAGATTTATGTTTGAAATGCAACTATGGAATAGGGAAGTTTAGGCAAGTCAAGATGGGAAAGGGGTGTTAATGAGTTGTATAGTCATGTCAAATCTCAAGGGATTTTTGGCAAGTTTAGAAACAGAAATAGTCCTCTGTCTATCATGGCAAATTAACTGAGATACGAATTGAAAATCATGGGAGTACAGGTTCGAGAGTTAGAAAAGAAAGGAGGCTCAAAACAGACGGATGGAGAACAGCAGCATGAAAGAAAAAATCAAGGGAAACCAGCAGTGAAATTTGGAGAAAGCAGTTAGAGTAGCTGAAGAATTAGAATCAGTATCAAAATAAAGTTCCAGATGACAGTGAATCAGAGTTTTAATCTATACAATATTCATTCTCTATTAATAACTGTTTGCATACTTTAAATGAACATAATCTAATTTGTGTTAACTCCAAAGATGGAACTGGGTTTGATCCCTGGACCCCCAAGCCTGCCAGGAGTAACCTGAGTACCACTGGGTGGCCCAAAAATCTCAAAACAGTTGCATCTTCCACTAAAATATTTTCAATTTTTAAAGATGAGGAAACTTTGGAGATTGTGTAAAAGCCCAGTCTTTTGCATGTGAAAAAGAGGCATTTTTTTCTATATATTTATATGAGATGCATATATAATTCTATATATCTTTAAGTTCTAACCATTAAGTTCTGACTGTTAATTTCAAACCATTATAGACAATGGTGGTATACTGAGGTCCAATTTCATCAACTGGATTTTTTTATTACTGAAACTACTATACTGTATGTTTTGAGAACTCAGCTCTTCGTAGTTCCAAAAGTTAAAAAAAAGTATCTAAAATAAACATCTCTTAAGGTTAAGATTTGTAGCATTTGTACTATAAATCCAGTCAATAGGGATTATCCATACAGTCTTTAGGTAAATATAATCTGAAAATAGTTTGGAAAACCATCGTTATTTGAAATCTCAAATCCAATCTGATGCCACACAAAGAAAATACTGTGTAGAAATCATAGGATAAGTACCTTTTTTTATTTGACTGTGATTTATAATATAAGATAAAACAAAACAATATATACAATATAATATATATTCTGTCAGTTATAATAATATAATAAAACAATGGCTATCTGTGTACATAATTCCAATACCATATCCATCACAAGTGAATCTGCTTCTCTCTCCTAAGAATCCCACATGTATAGAGTAAGTACTCCAAATAATTAAGATCTTTAAACAGTTCATGCTTTACCTCTGGGTATTATTAGGTTAGTGATTTATTGTTTTCTGGGTCAAACCTGGTGATGCTCAGGGGACACTTCAGGCTCTATGCCCAGGGATCACTCCTGGCAGTGCTAAGGGATCATATAGGATGCTGGAATCTAATTTGAGTTGTCTTTGTGCAAGCATTGAATCCTATTGCACTCTGTCTCTGGCTCCTGGATATTATTCTATTAAATAGTGTAATACTGTATAAGTGTGGTTAATTTGTTAGCATAAGTTAATGCATTTATGACTTCAAATATGTTCAAATGTTTGGTATAAATTTAGTGTGCTTTGTTTTTATATTACTAGTGTGCTCAATAAAAAAAATCTTCATGAGAGGGGTTGGTGAGATACAAAAGTAGGTAGCGCATGTCTTTTCAGGCACTGGACTCTGTTTAGATCCTTAGCACCAAGTATCACTGTATCACTGGGTAAAACTCTGAGGCTCCTCATTGTGACCCTGGAGACTCATAGCTCTACTAAAGTGGCCTGGTTGGCTGAGATATACTGGGAGTAGCCTCCAAATCCTAAACACCAGTTGGGAACCACCCCTATACCCTATAAAAATAGCAATGATCCACAAATAGATAGCAAATAAACTCACTGCTTTTATATCCAAATCTATTAACTCCTTTATGCTTGATCAGACTCTCTCTCTCTCTCTCTCTCTCTCTCTCTCTCTCTCTCTCTCTCTCTCTCTCTCTCTCTCTCGTTTAAGGGTTACACTCAGCGACACTTAGGGGTTACTCTTGGATCTGGGCTCAGAAATCACTCCTGGCAGGCTTTGAACGCCATGTGGAATGCCAGGATTCGAACCACCATCCATACTGAATCGTCTGCTGCATGCAAGGCAATCGCCGTAGCACTGAGCTATCTCTCTGGCCCCAGACTTTTCTCTTATTAGTTTAATGTATTCATTCAACAAACTTGCACAGACCACCTAGGCCCATCTATTCACTGAGAGAGATTGCAACAGTGGAATAGGCCTTAATAAAAATCTCTCAAGTATTCTGCAGGTACATTATGTTCTCCATTATAATAATTTTGTCCTGAAATATTTACTGAGTAATTTATTTAAGTTAACCAAATGAGGTTAAAGTACATGTCCTTCATTTTTAAAGTCAAGGAGAAATTGACATGCAAACAAATATTTATTATATGTTAAGTTAGAGAGTAAAATAGAAATATAGGTATTTTTCTTACTCCTCCAGGAGGAAAAAGATGTTATATCTGATATTGATTGTACTTTGCACAAACTTGTTAGTCAAGAGGTGCTTATTGAGTAATTAAGTGATCAAATCTTAAATAGGAGATAAAAGAACCAAAATATAACTTACCAAGTGTCCAGAAAGGTCTTTGAGTTGGTAAATGAGAGAAGAAACCAGGTTTCAATGCATTTGTAATCACAACATCAAAAAGATCTGGAAAATCATTCCTATAAAGCAACAGGATTTTTTTAGAAATTTATTTTCAAACGTTGGTAAATATCCATTCAAAACTTCATCTGACTGAAACATCATTTCTCATCCATAAGTAATTTTTCCATGCTTTCTCTACATTCAAGGTGAGTCTTACAGTAAAAAAAGAAGGTGACTGAACCAGTCTTACTGGCACCCTGAAGAATAAAACTAAAGAAATCCAAGCAAAATAACTCAGATGACAAAGCTGGTATTACAATTTTGGTAACAGTAATAGTAAATAAATTTTCTTACTTTTCTCTTTAGTTTATGAACCACATCTAGAGTATTCAGGGTCTATTACCAGCCAGTGCCAGGGTGACACTCATAGTAGTACTTGGGAACAAGTGTTACCAGGGATAAAACTTGTATTTCCTGCATGCAAAACATGAACTCTAGTTTACTGAGCTCTCTCTCCAGCCAAATTTAATACTTCCTAATAACTAAAAATACTCATGAACTCTGTTCAAATTTGACATTAAAAATCTGTCTGGATTTATGAACTTGAATAGTATTAGTAATTTTGTGTGTTACATGTGACCTACAGAAAGCAAGTATAATATCAAGCCAGGTAATATCTTTCAACAAGTATTCAAAACATTAAAGTAATTATTTGTTTTGAAAATTGGTATTATAGGGGCCAGAGTGATAGCACAGTGGTAGGGGGTTTGCCTTGCATGTGGCTCACCTGGATTTGATTCCTGATATCCTATAAGGTCCCCCAGACTGCCAGGAGTAATTTCTGAGCACAGAGCCAGTAGTAATCTCTGAGCACTGCTGCACTGCTGGGTGTGGCCTCCTCAATTGGTATAGACATATAACTATAATTATTTTAAGCAATTAGTTAATACTATATTAAGGATTACTTAGAACGGAAAAGGAAAACTTGACATTGTTCTGGAGATAGTATGGGGGTTGAGATTAATCCCTGGCACTGCCATGGGCATTGCCAAGAGACCACTAAGCAGAGAACCAGAAGTAGACCTGGAATATAACTACATGTAGTTCAAACTCATCCCCCAAATTAAAAACCAAAAACAACCAAAACACAACAAATCAGTGTTTGTACTGTGGAAACAGTATTTAACCAATATTATTCTTACAAGTCTAATAATCACAAATGTTTTTATAAGTCAAAACTGCACTAAAGAGAAAAATAAGAACAAGATTAGTTATCTATGCTGAAGAAAAGGATGTTAAGAACTCTAATGTTTATTCTGATGCAAAGTCATTGCTAGCAAGGCAAATGAGGTACCTTCAGAAGTCTTGAGAACTCAACCTAAATTTATTTCAAGAGCCCCCAAGATTAATATTTTACTGAAAGTAGAAAAACTATGCACAGCTTTTTAAGAATACTAGAGATAAAAATTCACAAGTGCTCTGAATATAGAAATCAAGAGGCTAAAATGTTGGCTAGAAGTTCTCTGTGAGGTTCAAACTTATCTCATGCAATATTAGTTGAAATCTGAGGACTCTTTAGGGAGATCCTAAATTTTAATTTATTTTTTTAAAAATAAATAAATTTATTTAAATTTAATATTACTTTAATTTTATTTATATTTAAAAATTATATTTTGGAGAAAGATTTTGAAGGTCACACCTAGCATGTGGGAAATACTCCTAGCAATGCTATAAAGGATGCTGGAGTTGACATAGTTGACATAGTCAGGGTTGACCACACGTAGACAAGTGCCTTAAACCCTGGGCGTCTCCAGTCCTAATAGTTCACTTTAGAGTTTTGCTTTGACAATATTGAATTTACTGAAACTTCCAAAGTAATTTGTCTAATACTAATCTGCACTGGTGGTCTTGAACTTCCCTTCAAATATTTCTGGCACCACTGGCCTACTTTTTAATTTTTCCTTTGTTTTTGGGCCATTCCCAGTAAAACACTACACTCAGGGCTTACTACTGGCTCTGTATTTAATAGTCATTACTAGAAGTGTTTAAGGAATGATATGTGGTGATGTAGGTTGGCTGCATGCAAGGCAAGTACCTTCCCCCTCTGTACTATCTTTTTGTACTGTTCCACTTTTAAAATGATAAAATTCAGACTTACTCATAGAACCTACACATCAAGATGAAACAAGAAATTTGAACCTATGCCCATTTTACTTTAAAGTCTGTGCATTTATATTACCTTGATTTTCATGGGTGTCCAGTTTTATCTATGCTAAAATACAGGACTCCATACTGAAATGATTACTGAAGGATTGTACTTGGAGAATACTAGGGAGTATAACCTCTAGCTTGTGTTTCTCAACAATTATCCAAAGTTATCAAGGAAGAATGCTTGAAGGACACATGGACTGTCCACCTTCCAGGGTATTAGTGTGCCCTGAGAATACTCCAGAAATACATCTTACTAAAATGCACATAGGATGGGCAGCGGTTTGTCTAATGCTATTAGGCACAATTTGTCTAATGCTATAAGACACTTACACTAAGGATTCTTTAATACAATGATTTGACCATCACTTTGATTAGTATTTTACTTGTAAGACAATGAAAATGGAATAACACATCACTTACCCAAGGATATATTCACAAAGAAGTCGACAGTAATCACTGTGAGAGCTGGTGATTAGCAAAAGAATTTTTCCAGAATTCTTTAGTTGTCGAAGCCACTTCTTTACAGATTCAGGACATCTGTGTATATATTTGCCTGGATCTCTTTTTATTTCTGGAAAATATATGCCATAGTTTTCTGAAAAATAAAAAGACCAAGAGATCTGTCTTTGCTCTTCCTTTTTGACTCAATATATTCTCAATTAAGCTCATGTCTAAGATATAGAGACAAAATTAAAATAAAAAATCTGGATGTGAACAATTTCTAATAAAACCATTACTACTTTTCAAGAGTATTTAAAATGTGGTAACTGAAAATGTTAGTTATGAATATCTGTTGACATTTTGACAAGAACTTACAAATAGTAGACCAAATAAATATCATAACCAGCATTTGAAAACCAGAAAACAAAATGGATTTGAAATTTCAATTCATAAGTTTTTTTGTTTGTATTGTGCCACAAACAGGGATTCTGCTTCATTATATGGGCAGGGATCACTCCTGGCAGGATCCAGACCGCATTTGCATGGCTGCAAATTGACCCTGGATTAGCCCCATGCTTGAGTCAGGGGTAGCTAGCTGCCTGGCCCCAGTGGGTGTGGACTTTAGACCCAAAATAAATAAACACAGTTTTAACACTAAGGACATCTACTATTGCCACTTAGATGATCACATCTCAGAAAGGAATATACTGCAAACATTAATCATATCTGTATCCAAAATGAACTATACAAAGAAAATTTGATACTAAACATGAACAAAACCAGGATGTATTCTTTTATTTTGACCAAGAAAACACTTGTGTCTAAATTTCTAGGACCTCTCAAAAATCGTAAGAGCTATATTTAATTGGCCCTGCAAATAATGTCTATATATGTGTATTCTTGGTCAGAAATACAGTTCATTGGATAAAAGTGCCTGTCTTGTAAGTATGAGATCATGAGTTAGATTCCAGTGTTTTCTTTATGCTGTAGCATGGCCCCAGAGGCTCTATGGGACTTCTGTCATAACACTGTGTGATTTCTGGTACATAGTCAGGTATTAATGTGTGGTCCTTGGCAAGCACCAAATTTAATGATGCACAAGCACCGTGATTTGAAAGCACTGCAACTCCCAACCCCCTTTGCCATGACCACATGTGCAAACACCATGTAGTTCTGGCCCTCACAACAGTTAAGACAAGGAAAAGGAAATGAAAATGCTTCCTTCTGTTCCCACAGAGAGAGAGAGAAGTTACTAATAAAGAAAGGGTACAATGAGAAAGAGAAAATTACATCTAAATAGTCAATCAAGCATAGAAATTTAATGTGTAGGTGGTTGTCAGGGTAATACAAATCATGTCTTTTGTAATTTATTGTAGCTGCGGCATACATGAAAGCATTTCACTGAGAGACAGAAACAGTTTTTAAAGCAACTCTGAACATAACTCTTTTAGGTTATTTTTTTCTTAGTGGCACATGTTTGGTGCCATCTAGTGATCAAAATATAAATTACTATTAAAAACCTTTCTTTTTAAAAAAAAAGTATATACATCTAAAGTTGAGGAAAGTAATGCCTCCCATTTTCCTTTTCCCTAGGAGTGCTTTAGCTATTCCAGGGTGCTTATTGTTCCAGATGAACTTCATAGGTGTTTGATCCACTTCTTTGAAGAATGTCATGGGTATTTTTAAGGGGAGCGCATTAATCTGTATAATGCTTTGGGGAGTATTGACATTTTAATGATATTAATCCTGCCAATCCATGAGCAGGGTATGTGTTTCCATTTCCGTGTGTCCTCTCTTATTTCTTGGAGCAGGGCTTTATAGTTTTCTTTGTATAGGCCCTTCATGTCTCCAAGATATTTGAGTTTGTGTGGCACTATTGTGAATGGGATTGCCTTCTTGACTTCCTTCTCTTTCCTATCATTATTGGTGTATAAAAAGGCCATTGATTTCTGTGTGTTAATTTTGAAGCCTGCCACCTTGCTATATGAGTCTATTGTTTCTAAAAGCTTTTTGGTAGAGTGTTTAGGGTTTTCTAAGTAGAGTATCATGTTGTCTGCAAACAATGAGAGCTTGACTTCTTCCTTTCCTATCTGGATTCCCTTGATATCTTTTTCTTGCCTGATCGCTATAGCAAGAACTTCCAGTACTATGTTGAAGAGGAGTGGTGAGAGCGGACAGCCTGGTCTTGTACCAGAATTTAGAGGAAAGGCTTTTAGTTTTTCTCCATTGAGGATAATATTGATATGATCATGTGATTTTTATTTTTCTTCTTGTTGATGTTGTGTATGATGTTGATAGATTTACGGATGTTAACCATCCTTGCATTCCTGGGATGAAACCTACTTGGTCGTAGTGTATGATCTTCTTGATGATGCTTTGGATCCTATTTGCCAGGATTTTGTTGAAGATCTTTGCATCAGCATTCATCAGGGATATTGGTCTGTAATTTTCTTTTTTGGCAGCATCTCTGTCTGGTTTTAGTATCAAGGTGATGTTGACTTCATAAAAGCTGTTTGGGAGTTTCCCGTTTTTTCAATTTCATTGAAGAGCCTGGCTAGGACTGGTAGTAGCTCCTCTTGAAAGATTTGAAAAAAATTCATTAGGAAATCCATCTGGGCCTGGGCTTCTTTTTGTGCAGATGTTTGATTACAGTTTCAATTTCCTCAGTAGTGATGGGGGGTGTTTAGATATGCTACATCCTCCTTAAATGTGGAAGGTTATCAAAACAGCATGGTATTGGAATAAAGACAGACCCTCAGATCAGTGGAATAGGCTTGAGTTCTCAGACATTGTCCCCCAGACATACAATTACCTAATTTTTGACAAAGGAGCAAGAAATCCTAAGTGGAGCAGGGAAAACCTCTTCAACAAGTGGTGCTGGCAGAACTGATTAGTCACTTGCAATAAAGCAAACATAGACCCCCAGTTAACATCATGTACGACGGTAAAATCCAAATGGATTAAAGACCTTGGTATCAGACCTGATACCATAAGGTATATAGAACAACATGTCGGTAAAACACTACATGACATTGAGACTATAAAGGCATCTTCAAGGAGGAAACTGCACTTTCCAAACAAGTGGAAGCAAAGATCAACAGATGGAAATACATTAAACTGAGAAGCTTCTGCACCTCAAAAGAAACAGTGCCCAGGATACAAGAGTCACCCACCGAGTGGGAGAAACTATTCTCACCCAACACCCATCAGATATGGGGCTAATATCCAAAATATACAGGGCACTGACAGAACTTTACAAGAAAAAAACATCTAACCCCATCAAAAGATGGGGAGAAGAAATGAACAGACACTTTGATAAAAAAGAAATACAAATGGCCAAAAGGCACATGAAAAAATGCTCCTCATCACTAATCATCAGGAGATGCAAATCAAAACAATGATGAGATACCACCTCACACCACAGAGATTGGTGCACATCACAAAGAATGAGAACAATGAGTGCTGGCGGGGATGTGGAGAGAAAGGAACTCTTATTCACTGCTGGTGGGAATGCCGCCTAGTATAGCCCCTATGGAAAGCGATATGGTGATTCCTTCAAAATCTGGAAATTGAGCTCCCATTCGACCCAGCTATTCCACTCCTAGGGATATACCCTAAGAACACAAAACAAAACCCCTTCCTCACACCTATATTTATTGCAGCACTATTCACAATAGCCAGGCTCTGGAAACAACCAAGATGCTCTTCAACAGACGAATGGCTAAAGAAACTATGGTACATATACACAATGGAATATTATGCAGCCGTCAGGAGAGATGAAGTCATGGAATTTTCCTATACATTGATGTACATGGAATCTATCATGCTGAGTGAAGTAAGTCAGAGGAAGAGAAAGAGAGACGCAGAATAGTCTCACTCATCTATAGATTTTAAGAAAAATAAAAGTCATTTTTGCAACAATCCTCAGAAACAATGAGAGAAGGGCTGGAACTTCCAGCTCACTTCATGAAGCTCACCACAAAGAGTGGTGAGTGCAGTTATAGAAATAACTACACAGACAACTACCATTATCATGTGAATGAATGAGGGAACTGGAAGGCCTGTCTGTAGTACAGGTGGGGTTAGGGTAGGATGGAGGGAGATTTGGGACATTGGTGGTAGGAATGTTGCACTGGTGAAGGGGGTGTTCTTTACATGACTGAAACCTAATCACAATCACATATGTAATCAAGATTACATATATGTAAATAAAGAAAAAAAAGAAAAAAGTATATACATCTAAAAACAAATTTACAGAATAAACTCCCTTATATGAAAATATAGACAGACACACAGTAAGTAATTACAAATGGCCAATGGCAAACAGCCTGGGAGTTGGTCTATAGAACTGACTTTACCAATAGGAGTGGTGTAGGGAGAACTTGAGACATTGTTGGAGAGGCACTGAAGGTCTGTGGGGGATGTGGTGGTGGAACACAATATGCTTGAAACTTTATTATCAAAAACATTATAGAACATAGTGACCAAATCAAAATTATATAAAAATTTATTTTCAAAGATTATAATGAGGGCCTAGTTTTGCTCATAAGTCAGACCAAACTAGAAAGGGAAAGTCCTGATACAAATCAATGTCCAATCCAATTGATGCTCTTAAAGGATCAATAGCTGCAGTTGAGAAAACTTTTTTTTTTTTGGTTTATGGGCTACACTCGGCAGTGCTGAGGTGTTATCCTGGCAGTGTGCTCAGAAATCACTCCTGGCAGGCTCAAGTCCCAGGACCAAATGGAATGCTGAGGATTAAACCTGGAAAAGTTTTTTATTTTAATCCCTAGTATCCCCCAATCATTAAAGAAATGAAATTACAATTACACAAATATAGACTTATCTTATTTAATAAAACAAACTAAGCTATTATACCAAAGGAATAATGTGTGTACTAACATGTTTAACCTGTCCTTTAAATGAACTCCCTGCCCACCCCCACCCCCCAAGCCTATAAAAACTCTCAAGGTAGTAAGTTTTTCTTTATTTTTTTTACTTTTTATGTCAGATTACTTTAATATATTACTATTTTAATAAAAATAGCAAGATTACACAATAAAACATCATTGTGACTTTATAGTTTCCATTTTTTAATTAAATATATTTTTTATTTAAGTAACATGATCATATTTGGGTTACAGTCATAACCAGAGCACCCCCATCACCAGTGCAACATTACCCCCTCCCCCTTCCCATCCCCTGCCTGTATTCGAGACAGGCATTGTACTACAGTAATTTGTTTTTACGTTCAGTAAGTTGTATAGGATAAGAGTAAAAAATATATAGTAAAGGTGATAGTGGCAATTGCCAATGTTTGCATAGGTCCAGAAAAATGGAGAAAATGGAAAAAAAAAATCCTTGACCTGATTACAAAAAGGCCTTACCCCAGAAGTGTATTTGCTTAAGACAGACTGTAGCAAGTTTTTCTTTCTGCTTGAAATGGAGATGGATTCAGCAGGTAAATATCTGAATTAGTTCAAAGGCAGACCTAGGATACACTGCTCTGGGGAAATTAATATGATTTTTAAATATATAATCTAACAGTAGGAGAAAAATTGTATTCTAACCTTATCATTCTACCTAAAGCATCCTTATATTTTTTAATGATCAAAAACATGTTTGCTATGCTTACTAATAATATTGGCAGAGGGCAGCAAATTTAAGTTAAAGGAAAGATGAAATAGTCCTGTTTGTTCCTAATTCAAAAAGTAACAGTATTTTCAGTTAACTTTTAGAGGAATTTGTATTTGCTGCCACTTCAACTCATTTTCCTGGCCCCTCTCCACATTTCCTTAGATGCTCAAATTTGAAGGAATCAAAAGTGAAAGACAAAAAAGCTTGCTTTATAAAATAAAAGATTAGCTCCCCTCCCTTAGAAGTTTGGTTAGTAGTCAAAAAAATAATATCAAAGTACAGTAGCAGTTGAATACAAAAATAAATGGCCTGTATTATGAAACAGGATTCATTCAGTATTAGGGACCTCTCGTGGTAAAACAAAATAAGTACAACTTGATTATTTAAAACACTTTGCTTTAACAGACATTTGTGCCACGCCACTTTTTCTATCATCACAGAACGATGACAGAATAACAAATTTTCTTTTTCTAAAATACAATCACTGTATCACTATTGTTTGTATGACTTGAGGCTAAAGTTAACAAAAAAGCCATCCAAGGGAATATGAAATGTTGGAATGGTAACACTTCGATCCATCAGCCTCCAATTAAGGTTTGTTGTTTCCATGGCATCATGTATTTTAGAATAAACTGAAATCTTTTTTACTTATTATTTTTGTTGTTTTTTTTGGGGGGGAGGGGGCACACCCGGTGACGCTCAGGTGTTACTCCTGGCTATGCGCTCAGGAATCGCTCCTGGCTTGGGGGGACCATATGGGACACTGGGGGATCGAACTGCAGTCTAGCAGTCTAGGCTAGCACGGTTAAGGTGGCACCACTTGTGCCACTGCTCCGGACCCAGAATAACTGAAATCTTATCAATTGCCTGCGAATGCTAAAATACTTAGATTTTCTGTTTATTTGTATGTAATAGGCTTCAAAATAAAGAAATCCTAGATATCTGAAATGATTAAAGTGAGTATACATGCTAAATATAATATCTGGAAAAGGACAACAAAAAAAAGGGAAACAGTGGGGGCAGAAGCAAGAGCACAATGGTAGTAGGGCATTTGCCTTGCACTCGGCCAACCCAGAACCAACCCTGGTTAGATCCCTGGCATCCCATATTGTCCTCCGAGCCTGTCAAGAGTGGTTTCTGAATGCAGAGCCAGAAGTATCCCTTGAGCACCGCTGATTATGGCCCAAGAAACAAAGACAAAAACAAAGAAACAAACAAAAAAAAAAAACAAAAAAAAGGGGGGAAACAAAGTAAGTATAAAAATTATTTCAGAAATCTGTAATTATAGGTAGATAGTATAGTAGGTAGGTGCTTGCTTTGCACATAGCTGACTCACGTGCAATCCTTGGCACCACATATGGTCCCCTGAGTACTATCAAGAGTGATTACTGAGCACAGATAGTTGTGGCCCAGCCCTCCCTCTCCAAAATTTTTGAGTTAATAATTTTTATTTCAATCTCTGTTGTAATGGGTTCCATACACCTGTTCCCTACTCCAAAGATTCCTCATTATTTGATCTAGGCATAGCAATGACATTGGTATATTTTTAAATGAATCAAAGTAATTTCATTTATGTGTATTTTGGGCTACACCAAGTAGTGCTCAGGGGCTACTCCTGGCCTTGTGCTCAGGGATTACTCCTGGTAAACTCAGGATAACATAAGGGATGCTGGAAATCTTACCTGAAGACAACAAGTACAAGGCCAGAGCTCTACCCACTGTACTATTGTTTCAGAATCAACCCAAGTAATTTTAATGTATTTGTAGTATGAAGAATTAACTTTTCTAGGATAGAAAACAAACTAGGACTCATGCTATTATTTTCTGTGTAACCTGCCTGTCTTGTCATTAGAAATTAAGTTCTAAATTCTAAAACACTTTTATTACCTAACACATAGCCTTGTACATATGAACTACTTCTGATTAACTGAAATGTCTTTATGGTTGATGATCCTGAAATGTTTATTCTTTATTCCAATTATACACGATATTCTAAATTTAGTATTTTTAATAAAGAATTATATATTTCACACTTATGATTAGAGAATTCCTGGGAAAAGAAGGCTGAATGAATTCCTTCCGATAAAATTATTTAAATACTTTGAACAAGCACAGACAAACCAAAGAGATTCCTTTCTCTCTCTAAAGCCATCAAACAGTCAGATCTTGGACTGAATTCAGTTTTCAAACTTTTATAATTTTTCCTCACTTTAATGATTTCTGACTGGATTACATTATCTGCAGTACTCCTCACAACCCTTTTCCCAGTAAAATATTATATTATACTCAGAACAGTCAGCTCTCCTTTGGGCACTGAAGTTTATAATAACATTTCTTCCTAGGATGTCAGAATGAGTCACTATAAACTGGTTTTCTCTTTTTGTCATAGTGCCTGGACGGATACTATCCCGGTGAAAAAGTCATGAATCATTCCCATTTTGCAGTGGAGGAAATTGAGATAGAGAGACTAAGAAAATTGCTAAAAGGAACTAAAATGTACTGAGTAAAACTGGACTTGAATGCAGCTAGTTTGTTTGAACGGGCTGTTGTAAAAATATTCTGCATCTCTAGAGACAACAAAAATCATGACATCATATGGTGATATAAAATCATATGGTTACAACATTTTGCCATAAAATCATATGGTGACAACATTTTGTGTGTGTTTAGTAATTTTTAAGGCTGGCTTTAATTAAAATGTATTTGAAATTTGGACAAATTTTAATTTTGGCAGAAAAAACATTTATTATAATGATTTCTACTTATAGCTACAACATCTATAACTTAAGATATTGGGATTTTGAAATCATCTACTTTAACCCTACTGTGATAAATATCAATTAGTAAAGATGACAGCTTTTGTTCAAGACTGTAATTTGCAACAAATATTAGAATATAAAAGGATATATGTTACCGGGTATTATCTGAAAAAGAAATGTACCATGTTTAGAAGGAGAAAAAGTCAACCTTTTTACATTATATATACACCTATCTATCTATGTACATGTAAATTAAATTAACACCATTTCCTGAACATTTTCATTATAGTCTTTGAGAAGATATTATTATGTTACTAACTGAGGTATTAGGGTAAGATATAAATAAACACACAGATGGCATCTACTAAGTAATAACCTTATCTCTCTATGACATACTGTCCTTACACTTTGCTGCTGAGAAATGTCTGGGGCTTGTCACAAGGTTCCTTCTCAGTAGAGCTTCCTCTAGGCCCTTTCCCAGCTTACTTCCCACCATTTACAACATCTGTCACACTTCAGGTAATAAATAGTTGAGACAAGAACATTCAGGCAAACAGTAGATGACTAATAATTATATAAGCGAGTAGATAGGGAAACCTAGTAGACCAAGTTTAATAGGTCATCATAAACACTAGAGGTTGGCAAACCACAGCCCACAAATGAAACTTAAATGGCTATGGCTATGTCAATTTCACATAAAGCCTATAATCTTCACTAGCCAGTCATTTAACACTAAGTTTGAAGGGCTAGAGAGAGTTTAGGCATCCCTGAACTCCACAAATGGTTCCCTGAATATAGGACCTGGAATAGCTACTAAGAATCATTAGGTATGCCTCCTGAAAAATAAGAAAGAAAGAGAGAAAGGGAAAGGAAAGAGGGAATTAAAGGAAAGGAAGGGAAGGAAAGGGAAAAGAAAGCAAAGCAAAGGAAAGCAAAGGAAAAAAAAGGAAAAAGTTTGTGCTGTTAGGAAGACAGCTTGAGTGGTAGAGAACATACCTAGTGTAAATAAGGCCTTGAGTTCGCATTCCAGTCCCACTAGTCCATATCAGCCCCTCTAAGCATGGCAGAAAAGGAAGAAGGAAAGTTTGCTTATTGGGAGAGTGATGTAGTTCAAAGACAGACAGACCATTTGCTCTGCATGCCTGAGGTACAAAATCCTGGCACCACAAAATAAATAAAAGTTTACTTATTCTTGAATACAGTATTTCATAATTATAGGAGAGCCACAATACATAACAGTTAAGACTATTAGAAATGTCAACTTATCTAATTAACAAAAACATTAGCTGAAAACTTTTAAAAAGTACTTAAGTTTCTTTCTTTCTTTCTTTTTATTTTTCAGGGGAGAGCACCAACACAGGCCCCCACTACCACGAATTATGCAGTCGAGTTTCCCACATTTGGGGAAATCGCAGGGGTCAGCACATCCGGAGTGCAATGGATAAGCCTCGCCCTGGGGAAACCACCTTCGTGATCATGGTATCTCCCCTGCCAGGAAAAGTACTTAAGTTTCTTAGCAGAAAGAAATATTAGAGATTATAAAATCATATGCTAAAACTCTTATTTCTGAAAGACAACATAAATACCCTTATCTTTGGACCGCAATGTATGTCTGTGTTTGATATGCTTACCTCTCAATTATTCTCTGGACTTAGTTCTCTCAAACTCTACTCCATGGAGCCAGAAGAGAGGTCTCTTTATCATTTTGCTTAAGCAAATCTAAATCTACTTTGCCATTGCCTTTATGATTCCAGAACCTTTTCTCTTTAGTCTCTAAATAAAATGTTTTCAGTTTTTTTTTTTTTTTTTTTTTTGGTTTACTCCTGGCTGTCTGCTCAGAAATAGCTCCTGGCAGGCACGGGGGACCATATGGGATACTGGGATTCGAACCAACCACCTTTGGTCCTAGATTGGCTGCTTGCAAGGCAAACGCCGCTGTGCTATCTCTCCGGGCCCAATGTTTTCAGTTTTATTTGTAATACTTGTAAACAAAGTAATAGCAAGGATCACCACAAAGTACTATAAATACAATTTTAAAAGCCAAGAGAGAGAAAGGTTTTCCCTTAGTAATGTCAGGGAAAATACAAAGGTCCTAGAAAGGCACATGATGACTTCATTAGAAGAACCCAAAGACATTATAGTTTGAGATGAGTAAAGGTCTTACTGCCTTAATACAATCTTAGAAAATTAGAAGGACAAAAAATAGAAATGATTCTCCTGCAATAAATAGCAAGTCAAAGATGCCTCCAGGTAAAATCCAGGCTAGCTCCAAATAGATACAACATTAAGTTTAATGTCAAATAGTTTAAAAATGCAACTGCCAGACGCAAAACCACCTTGGAGGTTGTTTCTGTCAAAGAAAGCCATCCAGTGATTATCCTGACTTGAAATCTCCCACCTCCTCTGGAAGAAAAAGGCTGGAACAAATTAGGAGAAATAAAGTGGGATAGCTTGGGGCAAAGGAGGCTCAGAGTTGTTCAAATCCTTATTCCTTTAAAAATGTTAAAAGTTGACTTGACTGCTTTGAAGGCACACACAAAGATGAGCAACAATAGAACAAAAGGGTTATATTCTAGATGTAAGGGTTCATTTCCTAAGACTGTCAGAAGGACAACTGCCTCCATTTACTTGACCTGGGATAGACTTTTCACTCTTTCTTAAAACCTGCTTTTATGTCTGTAGTTCACAGTCTAAAGGAATGCCAAGAACGTATTACACTTGCTGTGTTACACTCAGTTACTACATAAATACAACTAAAATCCATCCATTTTGGGAACCCAGTCTTCATATGAGAAAAGGAAAGCCAGAAGTGCAGGCTTAGTGCTTAATAATACAGTTTACAGCCTTTGTTGAGGATCTCTGGCAGAAAACATTGGTAAGATGGACAAGAACATTAGAAGGTGAATAATAATGTTGTACCTGATTGACATCCAGAGAAATCTATGCAGGCAGTGCTTTTACCTATTCAGTCTCCTTTTCCCTCAGATTTAATTTCTTTCATTTCCTTCACTCCACCTGCTTCCAGTGTAACTAATACAAATTTATATATCCTGGGTACAGTCCTATATTAAAAAACTGCATTAAGTTAATCATAAGTACTATAACAACATTTAATTAAGAATAACTGTAAAATACAAAGACTAAAAAAACTAGGGAATTTGACAAATCTGAAAATAATACTTAGAAATTTATTACTAGAGGATTTGAGAGAAAGAATTTTCTATTTTCTTTAGGGCACTTAAATAAAAAAGTATTTCTATAATATAGGAAACATAGTTGAGAATAAAGAGGATCAACTGCTGTCATCATATCCAAATACTTTTTTATGGACTCCCACATATATGCATACCATAATCTATAGTTAGTATAGGTCCCATCAAAGCTTTTAGGCTCACAATAGAACTTTAATCTCTCCTTTACCCAATTGTTTTGATGCACTATCAAAGGCATGTTTTAACCTATGGGAAGTTTGGAGTGTGTAATGCCATGATCCTGAAGTATGTGTGTAGAAGCGAATAGTTTAAAACTGTCAAGCTAGTTACTCCCCACTGACAATTTATAATCCTAAATCAGGATTATCAATACATACAAGTGGCTGAAAACCAAGAATCCTACAATAACAATAGTTGATGAAGATACTGAAAACAGAACATACCTAAAACATGGTATAAATACTTTGGAAAACTAGCAGTATCTACTAAAACAAAACATTCCATAGTGCAGCACTTCCCTGTCTAGATACAAAGCTAAGTGGAAATACAAATAGGTATACAAAATATATATGAGAAACATAAATAATAATAGTACCTGAATTAAGTTAAACTAAATGCCTCTAAAGTATAGAAAAGGTGAACTATGGTATAATAACAGAATGCTATATTATATAATAATAATAAATCAGTGGCAAATGTTACCTTCAAGAACAGAGATAAACTACAGAACCAATGGTGAGAAGCCAGAGAAAAAATACACACTACCTAACTCCACTTTTGTAATATTAAGAATCAACAAAATCATATGACAATAGATGTACTTCCAGGGAAGGGATATTTGCTGGAAGGGAACATGAAGAGGGCTGTAACTTTGAGTGAAAATATGCCTACACATTAACATAAATGATAAAGAACTTACATTTTCATCACCATAATGAGTCCAAGAAATAGAGAAGTGCTCAACTAAAATTTAAAGTGGAAATTTAAGGAAAATCTAAAGTGATGAGATGCTGTAAGACTTCAGTAAAGAAGAGCAAGCATTTGATAACTTAATTGGATTAAATTTGCATTGAGAATTTTTTTAGATTAAATTCACTATTTCCTGTTTCTCAGCCTAAATACTTTTGTTATATCTAACTGGTGGACTATAGCAGTCTACTAAAGTTAACTGAAAAGTATTTGTGGGCCAGAGTGAGAGCATAGTGGTAGGGCATTTGCCTTGCATATGGCCAACCCTAGACTGACTCCAGTTTGATTCCCGGCATCCCATATCCTCCGAGCCTGCCAGGAAAGCAGAGCCAGGAGTAATCCCTGAGCACCACTGGGTGTGACCACCCCTAATAAAAGAAAAGTATTTGTATTCATAAATCAAAAGCCATATTAGAAATAAAAGATTGTTCTTAGTAGATATCATTCCTTTTTTTTCCATTTGCTTTTACTTAAGTATTATTACTATTATTGTGCTTTCCTCACTTGAAATTTTCTAATCAAGCAATTGTTAAGATAATTAAAAACTGTTACATTTCTGATTATGCATAAGCTAAGATCTTAATTCAATAGTTCAGGCTAACAACTGTAATAATGTAAACAATTTACAATAGTAATGTAAACATTAAACAAATGGTTTAATGTTCATCTGCAAGCCACTCTAAATTTATAAAACACAGTTCCCCTTTCCCAGACTATAATCTCAAAACAGCATTCTTAGTTTAATAAAAACATCAAATGACTGAATTTTTGTTGTACTCAGTAAATATCACTCGATCTTATTTAGAGTGTCACTGAACTTCACAGGCATCAAATAACAGATCTGTATCTATAAAAGTAAATAGTTCTTTGTTTTTTTAATTAAAAGAAATAAATCTTTTGCCAATAATAATTTTCTAAAGGTTCAAACTCTTAACAGTAGATCAAGGGCATATGGCTCATTCTCCCTTAATTCCCCCGGAAGAATATGGGAGCAAATTTTATTTTTTACTGTCAATTTAAAATCTTAGTTTAAAACTTTATTGGGTAAAAATTTAAAAAGATGCTTTGTCTACCAGAATTTACATATCCCAAAAATCCTAAGTGAAAGAAAAATTAAGGTTCAGAAAATATTTTTCTGAAAGAATGACTACATCTCAAACAATACTTATAAGAGGAAACTGTATCGTGACAGAGGATTTCTGTATTACCTAGATCCAAGCTGTCTAATATAGCAGCCATTAGTCACATGTGGCTATTTAAAAGGAAATTAGGAAGCAAAGATATAGCCCCTCTCATGGTTAGGTCCCAGCAGCTTCCAGGCCTGATCTCTGTCATGTCAGTGACTCCAGCTGCACATCCCCTACCAGCTCCTCATCAAATTCACACTGTTCAGTTATACCTCTTATAACTGTGTAAAGATGAGCAGGGAAGAAAACAACCAATTCCCAGCCCAATCCCTTTGAGAGACCTGTAGGGCTAACTACAAATATCTACCTTCAATACAAGAGGAGTACAGCAATCCCAATGGGAAAGACATATAGAAATCTATCAAGATCAATGTGCAAAAACAGTAAAACAGAAGGTTCCACCGACTTAATAATTACTACAAGAATTTTAAATGAGTACAAAAGAACTATGACACAGGTAGTGAGTGAAGCGCAGTAAAGCACAAGAAGTGGTTGTAGTGAAAACTATAAGCAGCAATGAAGAGTATGGTAGATGATACAAAAACTCAACAGTTCTGAGCAGCAACAGCACCTGAGGAGATGGAAGTATTCCAAGATGAATTGGAGAAAACTCTAGAAAACAGCAGAAGATGGGAAAAAAAATGCCTAAAAAGAAATAAACAGCATGATATATTCTCTATAAACTAAAAGGGAATGAAGGGCTATAGTACAAAAACTTGATGAAATCAACTTCACTAAGAACAGTCTATACAGCTAGATTATCATTCAGATTTGAAGGAATGATACGAGGCTTCAGAGACAGGCAACAGCTTAGGATAACCACAGCCTGGAAACCAGTCTTGTAAGAAGTTTTAAAGAAACTTCTTTAAAAGCCATGACAAAGTACTCAGAATTCACTCATGGTGCTTATGGTTGATTCCAACTAGACTAAGAAAGGCTTCTTTATTCTAGCTTGCTAAAGCCTTTTATACATTTGCAATAATGAATTAACATTTCACATATACAGAATGAATATTCTTTCTTTTTTTTTTTTTTTTGGTTTTTGGGCCACACCCGGTAACGCTCAGGGGTTACTCCTGGCTATGCGCTCAGAAGTCGCTCCTGGCTTGGGGGACCATATGGGACACCGGGGGATCAAACCGCGGTCCGTCCAAGGCTAGCGCAGGCAAGGCAGGCACCTTACCTCTTGCGCCACCGCCCGGCCCCGGAATGAATATTCTATGTCTGATCAGGTGGGCTTTTTTCATTTATAGAGATTTTTATTAAAATCTTTAACTTATTAATGCAGGCATGTAAGCAGTATCTAAAATAACTAAGCCAATATCCCCTTTCTTTGAATAAAACACTTTGTATACTTTTATATACCTATTCAGATTTGGCCTTTCAGGTGCTTTTCAATTCTCTTCACTTTTACTAAATTATCATCAATTTACAATTTTACAGAATTCCAGGAGGTCATAAGTATTTAAGTGTCAGCATATCCTCAAATGAGAGAAAGAGACAGAAAGATATATATAAGAGGGTGAGAGATTTTTTCATATGTAAGATGAAAACATAACAAGAAACAACAAATGGTCATTGCTATCAGAACTAAAGTCCACAAGCTAAGCATGCCCTAGGAGTCACAGACATTTGGGATGACCAGCAAAACAAAGTGTGTGATTCCATTGTACTCAAAGCAAGTATGTTTAAGAGCACACTGAAAGTCTATTGTTTTGTTTTGGTTTTGTTTTTTTGGGTCACACCCGGCAGCGCTCAGGGGTTACTGCTGGCTCCATGCTCAAAAATCGCTCCTGGCAGGCTTGGGGGACCATATGGGATGCTGGGATTCGAACCAATGATCTTCTGCATGAAAGGCAAACGCCTTACCTCCATGCTATCTCTCCGACCCCTATAAGTCTACTGTTAACATCATAACCAAGTGTGTTACCCTCAGTAATCACAAAAACAACAACAAAGGAATGGGGGAAAATTCAATTAGCTAAAATAAAATCTGAAAGTCTGTGTCAAGAATGCAGCTCAGTAGCAAAACAAAAGCCTGGGTTAAAGCCCTACAACCACAATGAAAAAAAAAAAAAAGGAATATATGGCAAATATTCAGTTCATCATGATGCTTGAAAGTAAAGTTTTAGATTGCATTTAATCATTGGCCACATTAGAGAAACTTGATTGGTCATTTTGATTAATAAATGCTTATCAAATGCTGTTCTTTTATTTATAGAGTGGTGTTACACTCAGTATCTATAATGAACCATGTACAATACTTCCCTCCAGTACTATCCTGCATCTACCCAGCATTACTGACATGTAAGTCTATGTTTCAACTCACAGTTGTAATGGTGGTATGCCATATGACCTCCCATTACCTCCCTCCATCCCCCATCCCTGCTCACACAGAAATTAAATAGGAATCTTTCCAGGCTTGGTTCTTTTAAAAAAAAAATACATGTTTTCTGTAAAAAGAGCAGTGCCTCTCAAACTTGGTGGGAAACCCAACATAAATTTCCTCATAAGAGAAAGTAAACATGATCTGTTATAGGATTTGACATAAAAAAAGGTGAAGACCTATTTTGTGGTACTCTTTGGAAACCTAAAACTGCTCCAAAGTGACAGGAGAGAGAGATAAAATAAGATTAATACCATTAAGCATCACTGAGCATATAGGTCTGACAGACTTCATGAAGACACTTAAAATAAAGGACATTAAATACTCATTAAGGACTTGATGATATCTTTTTAGATTAATGCATACTATTACTAATAGTACTTTTTTTTACTTAGCTTTGTTTTGAAATAAACTTTTGACTCTAGAACAATTTTAGATTTATAGAACAATGTGGAAAGCAGTAACAGGAATTTGCTACTGTGTCCCCTATTAATGCCATACAAGGTTATGATACACTGTCACTATCAATCAACCGAAGCTGCTATACTACTAACTGCAGTCCTTGCCTTAATTTTATAGTTTTTACTTAATATATATCTTTTTCTTTTTCTTTTTTTCCTATTCCTAAATCCCAGGATGCCAAGTTACATTTAGTAGTTCTGACTTTGGGGTCTGTTAAGTTTCTCAGACTTTCCTTGTTTTTGATGATCTTGGCAGTTTCTGAGAGTATGGTTATGTATTTGGTAACAGGTCTTTCACTTAGATCTGACCCCCCCCCCCCCGCCCCGGAAATAATGAGACTGGGGTTATGGATTTTAGAAGGAATCACACAAAGGTAGAGTGCTATTTCACATCATCATATTAAGAGTTACATATTATCAGCACGACCTATCACTGACTACCTGCCTGAAGCAAGTTTCTCCCCCGAAAAGTTACTTCCCCCTGACTTTCTTAGCTTTTTGCCATTTAGATCACTGTATGTCTTGGTGCTATTCTGTAAGGGTTTATTTAGTTTGGCACTCCTTTTGCCCCTTAGATTTACAGCAGCCAGAGAATGGCAAAGTTCTCTGCTGTTATCTCCCTCACTACTTGTTCATTCCCTTTCCCTTTTTTCCTAACCTTCTGGTTAATTCGGAGATTATTTCTCTTGTCTTTGTTCATTAAGTACCTTATATTTTCTTCCATTGTTTTGTCTCTTCTTCTTTGACTTATCAGTACTGGCTTGAAATTTGTCTTAAAATTCATTTATGCAGTTCTCTAACCAAGCAATTCTGCTAGTATGGCTTGCTAACATGTTTTTTAGTTCCTTCAATTGCTTTTGTATAGATTCTCTCATCTTTTAAAAGAGTTCTTCTTTGTTTAGTTTTGCTTTATTTTTATTTAAGCACCATGATTACAAACTTGCTTGTAGTTGGGTTTCAGTCATAAAAGAACACCCCCCTTACCCAGTGAGACCTTCCACACCACCAATGCTACCCATCTCTCCCCTCTTCTCACCCCCTGTCTAGCACAGGTAATTTGGAATTCCACTTCTTGACCAAGGATAAGACCTGGAACGCTAGTATAATGGAAGTAGTAGGATTAACGGGGTTCCATAATGGACTCTGGGAAACAAATTAGAATGTATCCCAAGTATGCATTCTCTAAGAGTTCTTCTCTGAGTTGGTTGAATTGTTCAACTATAGATTGCTTCATTTTGCAGGCTAGCGGCTTCTTGCTTTCGGTTGCTAAAACATAAGTATTGATTTCAGGTCTGCATCTACAAGGCTCAGTGTTGTACTGGACTTGGAAATTTGCCTGGGTTTTTCTCCACATCACCAACTACAGTTGTCTTTCTTACTTTACCCATTGTTATTTGCATTGGAATCATTGGTTGAAATGCTGGAATTTCAGATTGTTTAAGAAAGTTAAATTGGTTGTATAAAAGGTGGCTAGAGGTATATTTGAATTTTATAAAGGTATACCTGTTATTTTCCTAAATAAGCAAGGTTATATAAGTATAAGAAACATTGCCAATTATTTCATTGGTTTGTACAACTAAATTTGGGGTTGTGTACTTTCATTTTTAATCATTTATTTAAAAAACATGGTTACAAACATGTTCGTAATTGGGTTTCAGCCATAAAATGCACACCCCCCCTTAAACTGATGCAGCTTTCCCACCACCAAAGCCCCCATTTCCCACATCTCCCATTCCTGACTGTCTTCGAGACAGTCTATCATTGTCAAAGGTACTTGTTAGTGTAGTTATTTCTCTGGCTACACTTACCACTTTATATCATGGGCTGTTTCTTCTGGCCCTCATCTCTATTGTCCCTGGATATTATTACTATACTGTCTTTTCTTTTTTTTTTTTTTTGGGGGGGGGAGGTTGCACCTGGTGCCGCTCTGGGGTTACTCCTGGCTATGCAGTCAGAAATCGCTCTGGCTTGGGGGACCATATGAGACGCCAGGGGATCGAACTGCGGTCTGTCCTAGGCTAGTGCCAGCAAGGCAGACTTTACCCCTTCACGCCACCGCAACGGCCCTCTTTTATTTTCTTAAATCCCACGGATAGATGAGACTATTCTGCCTTTTTCTCTCTCCTTCTGACTTATTTCAGTCAGCACAATAGTCTCCATGCCCATCCATGTATATGCACATTTTATTTTTCCTAATAGCTGCGTAGTATTCCATTAAGTAGATGTATCAGTATTTCCTTAGCCACTCATTTGTTGTCAGGAATCTGAGTTGTTTCCAGAGTCTGGCTATTGTGAATAGTGCTGCAAGAAACCTAGAAGTGCAAAGGGCATAATTGTATTGTATTTTGGTAGTTCTAGGGAAGAACCCTAGTATACCTTATAATAGGCAGTATTAGTTCATTTTTTAGTCTTTTTTTTTTTTAAGAAATATCCATATTGTTTTCCAGAAAGACTGAACTAGACAGCATTCCCAACAACAGTAAATGAGAGTTTCTTTCTCCCCACATCCAAAGCAACACTGGTTGTTCTTATTCTGTGGTGTAAGATGATATCCCACTGTTATTTTGATTTGCATCACCCTGATTTTTAGTGATGTGGAGCATTTTTTATGTTCCTCTCAGTCACCTGTATTTCTTCTTTGAGAAAATGTGTATTCAGTTCTTCCCATTTATTCATGGGGTTATATTTATATATTTTTTCTTGTTAAGTTCTGTCAGTACCTTATTTATCTTAAATATTAGCCTCTTAACTAAAGGGCATTGGGTGAATAGTTACTCCTTTTTTGAGGGTGACCTGTTTACCTTAGTCACTATATCCTTTGTAGTGAAGAAGCTTCCAGTTTGTAGAGCATTTGTCTCTGTTTCCACTTGTTTGGACAGTGGTGTTTCCTACTTGAAGGTGCCCTTAGTCTCAATGTCATGGAATGTTTTGCCAACATTTTCTTCTATATGCCTTATAGTTCAGGTCTTATATAAAGATATTTATTCCATTTTAATTAGATCTTTGTGCATGGTATTAGAGATCTGAGTTCACTTTTCTTTTTGCATATTTTTTGCAACGAATGGTTGACAAGTTGTTCCAGCACCACTTGTTGAACACATTTTCCTTGCTCCATTTTGCCCATTTGTCAAAGATTAATTGATTTTATGTCTAGTGGTCGTTCTCTGAATACTCAAGTATATTCCATTCATTTGAAGAGGTCTTTATTCCAGTACCATGCTGTTTTTAATAATTATTGCTTTGTAGTACAATTTAATGTTGAGGAAAGTAATGCCTCCCATCTTTTATTCCCTAAGGGTTGCTTTAGCTTTATTTTTAGCATTTATTGTTTCAAATGAATTTCAGGAGTCTTTGATCCTCTTCCTTGAAGATTGTTATGGGTGTACGGCACTTTTTCGGTCATCGGACCTAACATCTTCATTCTCTACGCATGGTGGAGGCATGTGTTTTTCCCCATTGTTGCGGCTTTAGTGTGGCATTTTCTATGTCCCATGCTGGCACTAGTTCCTTGACTAGGAGGAGCATGTGGCTGTCGATGCATTTTCAAGCCCCAAAGCAGCGCCTTCCCTGCTGCTGCCTCTGCTGTAATTGGAAAGAGGGTTCTGGAGTCGTTGAGGTTGTCTATTTTCTGAGAAGAAAGTGCTAGGTCCAAACTGCCTGGTAATAATTGATATAAATTAAAATCTGGTATACATTAAACCGCATTCTTGCGATTTGGGAAGAGTAGGGTTGATATTAGGGACCTAAGAGTCCCTCTCTTGACAAATGCACCTCAGATGGGATGGGAGTTTAGGAGCAGCATTGGGACACAGACCTGGCATGGGGGTGGGGGCAGACTCTGGAGATGGCGCTGGCTGCCCTGAGATTCCCTGGTGATATAAGGAACCTGAAAATCCCTCTTGGCAGACATAGCTGAGATGGGGCAGAACACACAATCTCCCCTGACATTTTCTATACTGTGCTCTTTCGAAGGATGTGCTATAATTAAGGACTAGGGATTCATGTTACCCCCTTGAAAGCAAACTATCCACATACATTCTCTGAAATTCTTCTGTGTAAGAAAAGTAGTCCCTTTTGTCTACTTATTTGTTTAACCATTTATTTATATCAATACGTTTCTGATATTTTATTGTATGGGTCACTCTGTTATGATCTAATATTACTCTATTTTGTTTACAAAATATTTCAGTGGGAACTCTTTTTTGATATTTTGTTTCTGTATCCCTTTGACATACCTTGTAATTATGTTGTTCTTGTTTTGCTTTTGTGGGGGAAACCACTTTCCTACTTTCTGGCATTACAGGGTATCTAGAATCGTTTTGTATATTGTCTCTTCCAGTCACAAAGAAATTTTTCCAATGAGTCTAGCTCATGATTTCAATTGAGAATGGTATTAAAATCTAAGATTTTGGAGGTTTTATTTTTCTGCATGCATAGAACAGTCTCTCATTCATTTCCTTCTCTCTTCCCATCATAATCACAACCTGTTTTCTCAATGAGTAGACTATGATTCAGAATGCATAGGGGAATCATTCAGAATCAAGGCTAATAATAGCAGTGTCGAAATAAAGTTGAGTGTGGCAATAATGCTTCAGTGTCCTATCTAGTAATTAAAAACTTGTAGGTGGAAGAAAATTAAAGACTTATTTTAACCATTCAGAGGAATAAGAAATAAAGTTTCAGGCGATTCCAGAAGGTAGTCCCTTCAGCAGGGACAATTTAAATGGAATATCTGATAGGCCCTGCTATCTATCCTGAATTAATAGATGGACATATTTCTTTTGTAAGATAAATGATCTATATAATAATAATGATGTTCAAATAAAGGTGTCTTCATTTTCTTACTAATGGCAATCCCGGGTACATTTTTCTTAGTGAGATTGTGCCTCATTAGCATTCAGAATAGATGCTTAAAATTATTGAAAAAGCACAGCATACCAAAAAAAGTATTAGAGTTCAAAATGACTATAATGTTCAATGACAGTTAAAAAAGTGACTGGTAAGTTTTACTGGTTACTTCCTTTCATCTAATTTTATACTGTTTATATTATTGCTAAATGATTTCTCACTTAATGGCTATGAAGCATGGATAATCTAGGAAGACTTTGATGCTGTGACCTCAAAAATTAGTTGATGAGAAAGTTTCTGGTTAAGGAATCCTACTTGTAATCATTTACTCTCCTAGTTCCTAATGAATGGGCCAAATAAAAATGTTTTCATAAAATTAATTATTTAAGAGTTGCCAGGAATAAAAAGAGCAATGATTTCTTCTGTATGAGCCTAGCTACATGCACCCTGTATGAAAAGAGAACCCATAACTCCATGAATACCATCCTTTGCTGATCCTGCTGTCTGCCATCTTCTGACTCAGGAACATGTTGTGCAGAACAGTAAGGTGGCTTGGGAAACCTACCAATGAATTGTAAACTGTACTAAATAGATGGCTGTTACCCAAAAACTGCTATTCATTTGCTCAGTGACCTCAACTTGGAGAGGAAGTGAATGACTGATCCCTGTTTGTTGGTATAGTTACTGACCACCCAGCCTTTTGACAGAAGAAAGGATCTTTTTGTTTATCAGAATCTCTCCTGAAAGCTTTAGAAACAACTTGCTCATTCTCAGAAAGTTGATGAGGAACATTTATGAAGAAAGTGAGGTGTATGTCAGGGCTGCTTGCCTCTAAGAGAAAAAAGAGAACTGAAGAGCAGTGTAACTTGGAAACTCCCTTTGACAATAACAAGAGTATGTCAAAGAACTCAATACAAAATTATGTCTGGGACATAGCACTGTCTGTTAATGACTTCAACAATTAAGAACAAATGTTTACTTGAAATTCTATGTACCAGAAAAGAGAAAGTAGTAGATCAGATCATAGAATACATACATACATTTTTGGTTTCTGGGGCATACCTGGCAGTGCTCAGGGGTTACTCCTGGCTCTGCACCCAGAAACCACTCCTGGAAGGCACAGGGATCATACGGGATGCTGGGATTTGAACTACTGTCCATCATGAATTGGATGCGTGCAAGGCAAACGCCTATGCTGTGCTATCTCTCCGGCCCCAGGTCATAGAATATTTAAGTTTAGTGTTTTCATCACTGTAGTACATAAGTATTTTAGTAAATGCTTATCATTTGTTCATGATCAAACAAATATATTATAACTGCTCTATTTAAAATAATAAAACAGGTAAAAGTTAAGGTAAATTCAAGAGAATAAAGTTACAGGAAACAAAATTGTGTTTACATAATATTTCTAATGTCTGTGATAATCAATATTCTCTTCTGATTTTGAGGAGAGCAAGGTCTTACCTGGCAGTGCTCTGGTGGTGAATACAACCTAATTCAGGCTGCTTCTGCATGATTTTTATTCTGATATCTTGGTATAAACACTACTGATCTCTGGCCAAAGCAATAGTAAAACAGGTAGAGCACTTGCCTTATATGCACTAACCCAGGACTTCCATCTCCAAACCCTGCCATGAGTAAGGCCCGAACATGACTGGGTTGGTCCCAAAACAAACAAATCCTAGTATTCATTTTCTAACTAGCACATATACTATTTCACTTATTAACATAATACCTGTATTGTACATTGTGTTATACAAATTTACTATCATTTCAATGAACAAGGAAGTTAAAAATTTCAATGATATAAATTTCCAGCCTAAACATAAAAATCCTTAAAGGGATAGTGAATTGGGAAGGCAGGGAAGTAAGATGAATGCAAGCTTCAAGAATTACAGTATAGAGAACTGGAGTGACACATCACAGTAATGACAATGAATTTCTGCAACAATAATTGAAAAAATAATCTTACAAATAAATTTATTATATATGGAAGATAACTGTTTTCTTAAGGAGTCTCCAGAGTGCTTTCAAAAAGGTGAACCACTCTACACTGTCACCAGCAGTATTTAAGGGTTTCTTTTTCTCACATCTATGCTAACATTTCTTTTTCTTTTTTGATGTGTGCCTGTTTTACTGGTATAATGTATCATAACATTGTTTTGATTTGCATTTTTCTGATGATAAATGATGCAGAGTAATTTTTCCATATAAATAATGGCCATGTATGTCTTCTTCAAAAAAGTATCTGGGTATGTAGTCAAGGATCTAAAAAATTCTAATCAGAAAATATATTTGTGTTCCTGTGTTCTTATGTTCATTGCAGCAGTAAGGACACAATTAAAGTCTGGAAACAACCCAAGTATCCAAAAACAGATACCACTTAGCTATAAGTAAAAAAGAAATAAATAAAAGAATCATTGCAATTTTCAGTTCTATGAATGGACCTGGATGAAGGAAATCCTGCTAAGTGATGGATTCAGGAGAGAGAGACTGAGAGAATAATTTATCTTCCTCATTATAGGCTATAAAGAAGCATGGTAAAGAAATAACAAAGAAAAAAAAATCTGAGGGCCCAAGCGGTAGTGCAGCAGTAGGGGGCTTGCCTTGCATGTGACAGACCCAGGACAGACTTTGGTTCGATCCCCAGAGTCCCACAGGGTTCCCCAAACCAGGAGTGATTTCTGAGCACATAGCCAGGAATAGCCTTAACAACTGAGCGTCACTGGGTGTGACCCAAAAACAAAACAAAACAAAACAAAAAAAAAAAAGGAAAGAAATAACAAAGACGCTGAGCAACCGAATCTGAAAACTGGCCTACAAGAACTAAGCATAAATTATCAGGAGACAGTGGAGGGGGTGCGTCAGAGGGGATCCTTGAAGAGGGAAAGGATACTCTCCTGGAGGGTGTGGGATTGGAACACTATATACAAGAAACCACATGGTTAACAATCTTATAATCATGGTGACAAAAGTAAATATACATTACATATTAAAAGTACTATATAGTTTGGTTCTGAGTGGCATTACAATGAAAAACAATAGATTAACTCTATTCATGTCCCATTTCAGTATTGTTCTGAAAGGTCACAATTTTGAGATATTTATTTATTTATTTATTTATTTATTTATTTATTTATTTATTTTTGGTTTTTGGGCCACACCCGGTAACGCTCAGGGGTTACTCCTGGCTATGCGCTCAGAAGTTGCTCCTGGCTTGGGGGACCATATGGGACAACGGGGGATCGAACCGCGGTCCGTCCTAGGCTAGCGCAGGTAAGGCAGGCACCTTACCTTTAGCGCCACCGCCTGGCCCCTATTTTTTTATTTTTACCATTTACAGGTACAACTCCAGTTTTTAAATTTAGTACATCTGAATTCCCACAAGAAAAAGATTTACTTGAGTCATTTTACCCTTTATTATCCTACCTTTTATTTACAAATTTCATAGTTATATTCAGTCTTTTGTTTTATACTAGTCACTTTAAACAATATACTTTAAGCACTTATTTGTTTTCCACCAATTTTAAAATCTTCACAACATAAAATGGGTATATGCTGACTCCTCTTTCCAACCAACTTTCTGGTTCCCTTCTATATCCTAACTTCTGAATGCCATTGTATTTGCATGTCATTTCTAAAAATTAAAGGCCAATAGTCTGTGTTCATTGCACTTTGATTCATAATACATATTGTTTCTATGAGTAATGTATTAGAATTATACTACTTTTCTTTATTTCTGTTTTTGGGCCACACCTGGCATTGCTCAGGGCTTACTTCTGGTTTTGTACATAGGTATCACTCCTGGTGGAGCGTAGGGGAAACAGACACAATGCCAGGGATTAATCTCCAATCTGCTATGTACAACACAAATGCTCTACCCACTGCAATATTTCTCCAGCCCTTGAATTATACTTCTATTTCTAGTGCCCATTTTATGAATTTTGAAGAGTAAGTTATTTGAATCAAGGTCAAATAGATTTTCTTTTTTCTAGTTTGCACAACTGCTCAAAATCATACACCTTGTGTTGCCTTGTGGCTAGACCATAGCATCAGGCACAACTATTTCTTTGAGTATCTAAATAACTTTAATTTTAAACTATTCACCAAATTTTTAAACTTTCATACCAAAATCATATGTGTGTACATATAAAAATGAAAAACTAAAAGTTTATCATAGTATTGACTGAGGTTAATAGAACACTGAAAATACTGTTTTGGTTATAAATGTTAAAATAAACATTAAGTTGTAATTGCTTAAACAAGAAGGGGTCAGAATAGTGGCACGGAGCGGAAGGTGTTTGCCTTGCTGGTGCTAGCCTAGGATGGACCGTGGTTCAATCCCTCAGAGTCCCATATGATCCCCCAAGCCAGGAGCGATTTCTGACTGCATAATCAGGAGTAACCCCTGAGCATCACCAGGTGTAGCCCCCCAAAACAACAACAACAAAAACAGCAAGAAAACCTGCTTCTATGATTGTTAGTAGTAGTTTGTATACATAACTCTCAAACAAATGATATTTTCATTTGAGGAAACATTGCTTGCATATATTGCTTTATGCTCTCAAAAAAAGTCAATATCTTTTTTTTTGTTTCACAAATACAGACAACAATTTAAAATGGGAGAGACTAAGTTAGTAAATATATACAGTATGCAAATCACAAGTTCCAGATCAGAAACACAGTTCTTGTTTTCCAAAGGAGAGTGCTCCTTGCTCCTACAGCTGCCTACCACATGGGATCCTTCTGCCTTTTGTTTAGAAGGAAGTCACTTTGATTTCGCAGCTTTGTTATTAATTTACAAATTACAGCAGTTCAATGGAAAGTGACACAGAATGTTCACTCCTTATTTATTAGCGGATGTTGTGGGGCAGTACTATTGTACATAAACAATGTAAAAAGTAAAGGAACTAAGAGAAAATACAAATAAACTATAAGGCCATTATGTAAAGGGCTAATAAAATAATGAATTAAACTTTTAAGAAGACCAAAGACTGTTTCTCAAGTAATGCATTAGTTTATTACTTGCAGTTTCAAGAACATGATATCCCTATAGAAAAATTGCAGCTGGGGCTCGAGAGGAAGTATAGAAGGTAAGGCAACATGACTCTAACCTGAGTTTCATCCCAGGGACTCCATATGGTCACCTGGTTTGATTGGAAGCCCCCAGCATAGCTGTTTGTGTTACAAAAACAAAACAAAACAAAACAAAACAAAACAATCAAACAAAAAGAGGAAGCCATCCCAATCAGAATCTGATTAAACCAACTTCACAAATAGTTTCTGAGATCATCTCTGGGCACTGACTCTGAAAGATCAAGGGCAACCAGAGATAACAACTCAAGAAAAATAGGCATACTAGGGCTACAAATTTTGAGTCGGTAACAAATTACAGACAAAAATAATTCTATTGTTTTCCTCTAAAATAATTATGTCTATTTACTGCAATCATTTGGTTCAGTTTCTAATAAATCAAGAGATCTCTGGTACTGCTAAAAATGTTGAAAAAGTAATATAAAAGATGACCTTACTTTAATGGGTTATCTAAATATGCATTGAAAAGTTTTCTAAAAGAAAATTCTTGCAAACAGAGTCCTAAAAGCATTCTTTCTTATTTCATCATTTAAAAACCAAACAGGAACAAAGGGAGATTTTCCTGAAGATCAAAATTCAAGAAGTCCATGTAGCAAGAAATGAAGGTTTTTTTTAAAACATTTTGGATTCCTTAATACTTAAATATACATTTAAAATTCTTCAACAAATAATTTTTCTGTTCTAAAGAGAAATGAAAGCATTTTTGCTAATATATTACAAAGGATTACTCTAAAATAAATTATACAATAACTCTTTAAAACTATACTATATAAAGCAATCTGTTAAGCTTTAAAATCACAGTATATACTACACCAAAAAAATGACCAAAAAAAATTCTTGCAAAAATTCCCATAAGAAATACTACTTGGTGGGGCCGGAGAGATAGCATGGAGGTAAGCAGAAGGTCATCCGTTTGAATCCCAGTGTCCCATATGGTCCCCCGTACCTGCCAGGAGCAATTTCTGAGCCTGGAGCCAGGAATAACCCCTGAGCACTGCCAGGTGTGACCCAAAAACCACACACACACACACACACACACACACACACACACACACACACACACACACACACACACACACACACACACACACACACAAAAGAAATACTACTTGGAAAAAGTTTACAAACTTACAAAAAGAAATGATCAACTAGTTCAATTATCTTTAATATGAAGAAAAACTGACATTTGATATTTGTTTAAATTCAGACTGTTTGAATGACAGTATAAGAATAAGAATTAGTGACAACATTAGAACATTAGTATCAGAATAAGAATGACAATATTAGGATAAGAATATGATCATTGTATTCCTCAATCTTCTCACAATAGACCTTATATTATATGCTCAACATTCATTTGGTTAATTATATATCCATAAAATCCTCACCACTGAGGGAGAAGTCAGAAACTAATCCTGAGTACCATGCTGAATGACCTCTCTCTTATTGGGATATAAAGAATATACAGTGAGAGAATAGCAAAATGGTCAAAGAGAACAGTCTGAGAGTAGGTCTGCAGCAATGAGTTAACCAGGGTAGGGATGGGGGGCATTAGAATGTGGAGCACACTGGTGAAGGCTGTGATATTGGAGCAGTGTATGCATGAAATTCTATCATTAACAATTTTAGGTCATGGTGCCCAAAATGTGAAATGTAAAAATGTGAAAGTAAAACAAAAAGCTCATCATTGAACTTGAATTTCCTTGTATAAAGGAATTGGATTTAAAGGTAACTAACTGTTAAGGAACATTTTCAGCAATATACAAGACTTACAATTCAGGCAGTAACTGTACCCTGATTTCCTGATTTGTCCCACCTCTCTTACCATTGCTGGAATGGAATAAAGTATCTCTGGTTATCAGGTCATCAATCTTGGACCTGTTCTTTCTTTGTTGAACATCCTAAATCCTGAATGCATCAGAAGGACAGAAGTTGTCTTTCCATGGCCAGCTGGGTCAGGACAAGAAAAGACACTTCTATAAACAACAGATGATGGGGGAAAAAAAATCTGACAAGAAATTAACAGAATAGTAGTATAGAACTATGTGATGAATTCAAGAGAAACAATATAAGAATCATCAGAGTCCCTCAAGAATAAAGGCTAATATAATGATTTGTTTGTCAAAGAAATCTTAAGATATCCAAGAGACTCAAATAGAAAAACTTCTCAGGCATACTGTAATAAATGCAAAGCCAAACACTGATAGTATATTGAAAGTAGAAAAGAAGTAACATATCTACAAAAGAAATCCCATAAAATTCACAACATGACTCTATGGGCCAGAAAAAAAGGTGAGAAAGCTGAATAAAATGAATTAAAATATTCTTTCCAGTAAGAGTATAATTTAGGTTTGAAGGAACAATATAAATCTTCATGGACAAGCAAAATGTTAGGATTTCAAAGGTTTGAAACCAGTTTTGCAAGAAGTATTAAAGACACTTTTTATTAATTTATTTTTTTTTTGGTTTTTTGGGCCACACCCTTTTGAATCTCTTGGGGAGACCATATGGGACACTGGGGGATCGAACCATGGTCATTCCTTGTCTAGCACTTGCAAGGCTTACCTCTAGCGCCACCTCACCGGCCCCTATTAAAGACACTTTCGTTGTGGAACATGAAAGACAGTACAATTGATAAGGCGCTGGCCTCGCATGCTGGCTACTCATTGGTTCTACCTGGGTTGTATCCTGGCACCACATAAGGTCTTCCCAGCAGTGCTGGAGTGACACCTGAACATGACAGAATGTAACCCCCAAATCAAAAACATCTTAACACTTTGCTATCAACTATAATAATCATTCATGATGCTTATGGTTGGTTATTCTTTACTAGAATAAGAAAGATCTGCTTATTCCTTAGCACTTGAGGTTTTTCTTTTCTTTTTTTTTTTTTGGCCACACCCACTGACACTCAGGGGTTACTCCTGGCTATGCGCTCAGAAATTGATCCTGGCTTGAGTGACCATATGGGACACTGGGGAATCAAACTGCAATGTGTCCTAGGTTAGTCCGTGCAAGGCAAACACCCTACTGCTGCACCACCACTCCGGCCCCAGCACTTATAAGTTGTATGCATAATGAAATGTTTCATATATTTTCATTGTTCTTTTTGTCTAGTCCAGTGATTTTTAAACATTTATAGCTTTTCTCACTTATCAATAATATGCATGAGCATTCTCTATATTTTCTATAAAAACCATATTTTTAAAGAACAAAACACCTTTATGCTCTCATAGTAAAGAAAGTCAATGAGGGACAAAGATGACAAACAAGGAAATCTAGGGTAGTGATCCTGAAATGCAACTTCTTGGAATGAATGTTGATGCCAATTCCCAAGTGGTGAAGGGAAACACTACAGAATTGTGGGAAACAAAAATGGAGTGCTGAGCAGCCAAGGTAGGGTGGTAACTAATAAACTTTCCATACTCATGTGATGACCCAAAGTGTTACAGTATAGGAGTAAGGGTAACCTAAACTTAAATACAGTCCTCAGTGGCATGGTACACAATTTCAAATCGATTCAATACTAAAAAAATGTGTTAAAGGTGACCCAGGGATGCCAGCATATTGGGTGCTCACCAGAAGCCAAGGTAAGTTCTTATACAAAATGTCAGTCTAGGCCTTAATGGTTTCTACAACTGCTGAAAAAAAATACAATAGCTGACACACAATAAGAGTAGAGATACTCATGGAGACAACAAAACATGAAAACAAACAATTAAATAAGAGGGAAAAGATTATAGGATTTGATCCATAGGGGATCTGATGGCATGAACTAAATTTATTTAAAAAGTAACACTCACCGCCACCACCACCAACCCATTGTTAATAAATGCAAGGTGCCTCAAAATAAAAATCAATATTTTGCTAGGGAACTAGAAAATATAAAAGAAAACTCAAAATCAGAAAAATAGAGCAACTACAAAATGTGTTTGGATTAGGGGCTAGGGAGATAATACAGTGAGTTGGCGCTTGCCCTGCCTGCATGAGGATGATCAAGATTCGCTCAACTGCCATTCCATCTAATCCCCTGAGTCCCATCAGCAGTGATCCCAGAGTGCAGAGCCAGGAGTAACCCCTGAGAAACACTGGTTGAATCTCAAAACCAAAACCAAACAAACTTGGTTTTGTTTAATGGCAGGTTTTGTTTAAAGGTTTAAAGGCAGATTAGACACAGCTAGAGAAATAAAAAAGAGGTTAGTCATATCATAAGAAAACTGTGGTAGAACAGAAAATACATTATAATAAAAGGTTACAAAGCAAAATAAGATTTTTTCCAGTGTGTTCTGAACTAAAATTATCTTTTAAAGAACAACAGGTTACTCATCATAAAACAAAACAAAAACTAAATGCTAGTGTGGAAAATAAATACTAACTTAACTTCTATCTCTAGAGAAAATGTGCTTCAGGAATAAAGTTGAAATTTAAAAATCTTCAGAAACTCAGATACAGAGTAATAATTTATACTTTGCTTGGACAACAAAAATATCATATCTATTCATCACTACTTGGGGTTATGCCAAATAACTGCTCAACATGGCCATAAGTATTGCCATTTAAAAAAAACTTTTATTAAATAACTTGCATTAAAAAAACAAAAATTATGCTGTGAAGGAGGAAAATGTTTTACCACCCCCATTGCTAAATTTTCTGAAGTCTTCAATAAAAACCAAACAAAAAGTAAATTAAAACTTCTTTTCCAAGACAAAGAGGACAAATAATATTTATAAAAATGAGTTTAGAAATGTATAGAAGGCATAGAAAGGCTAAGAAAAAGAATACTCATTAATTTCTAAAATAACCTGAATTTCATCAAATACATTAATAGTAAAATTAATGTTAAAAATTATTGTCTAAGAAAAAGAAAAGAATACTCATTAATTTCTAAAATAACCTGAATTTCATCAAATATATTAATAGTAAAATTAATGTTAAAAATTTATTGTCCAACTATAATCATGTTTGTAATCCGGTGCTTAAATAAAAATTAATAAAAAAGATTAAAAGATTTATTGTCCTTGAAAATTTCATTTTTATTGTCTTTGAAAATTATTCTATTTAAAGTACAAACATATGTCTTTTACATTAGATACATTCACCATAACAAATCATAGGTGAAAATATTATGTAACAGATGCTTTTAAGCACTTTGAATACTCTGAACAGTACGGAGATGGCTTACTTTTCCTAGGAAAATAAATATTTCTGAACCAACTCTATAATGCCCTACTATGCCAAGCATACGGTTTCAAACATAGTAGCCTCCCAAAAGTAAGCTGCAAACAAGATTCACAATGAAGGGAAAAGTAGGTTATTTCTGCAGCATCAATGAGCTCAAGCTTAAAAAGCATATATTTATCTCTTTGAAAAATTTCAGTTTTCACCTCAGACATGAATGATTTCAGGTAATAGTGTACCTTTAATATATTTAAGAAACACCAGATATTAGATGAAAAACACAAAATATAAAAGTTCCTATAGATCAGACTACAACTGAATCATTTTCCAAGCATATTACTGACTGGATTATAAAGTTTCTTCTAGTGTCTCACCATTTCAGTGCTGTGCTGTATATGCTCCAGGTACATAAGGGAAATACAGACTAACCAAGGATGCTTCTTAGTATGAGCAGGGGAGAAGGGGGAGAAACAAGACATAACTATAGAACAAAGGAGAAAAGATTTAATAAACTTGTGATTCATATGGTATTTTACAGATTACAAGAGATACTCATGTAAGGGAAAAGAATCTTCACTAATAAGGATGGTCAAATTCAAAGTGCATTTTTATTTGGAGAAAATAGAAAATAATAGAATAGGCAGAAAAAATAATAACATGTGAAAATGCTCAAATCTAAAAAATCAGGAAAAAGTATGAGAAAAGAAGGCTGATGAATTGGTAAAAAGTTTCACTTTTCTGCTTATAGAAAAACAAGGCTATGCTTCCCTGACTTTTGGAAAACTAAACAGTTACTTAAAAATAAAAGATAATAAAAATCAATTCACTACAAAAAGTAGTGGATTTTACATTTATATTTTAAAAAAAATCATTGAGTCCAAGAAGAATGCTAAAAGAAACTAGTCATTTTTTTTTAATCTTTATTTTCAAAAAAACAGTCATCTATATCACTCCCTAACACTACTGGTTTTTAATAGGTACATAAAAAACTGTCTCCATAAAATGAATATGTAACTTACATTTAGTAATTAAGACACTGAAGATTTGTTTTCTGATCTATTCCCATACAGTACTTGGGCCCCGGAGTCATGCCATTCTTGCCTAAGTACATGGATTCAAAGAAATAAAATCCCCCAGTACCCATCTGCATCTCAGAAATCCAGTGAAGGCTAGAAAACAACAGAAATTTATTCTTTCCTGGAAATGAACCAAAAGGCAGACTATCATCATTGGTAGCTAGAATATGATTCACAAGAGCTTTGTGTAAAAAGTATAATGCGCAAAACGATTCCAAAAGGCCCCTAGAAGTAGTGGACTGTTTTTATCTGATTGGAATCACGGACAGCATCTATGAACTTCTGTTAACAACTGAAGAACACACCAGGATGACAAAGTATTGACTTAAAAGAACAGGCAACAACAAGCACTTAGGAACACTTCAGCAAATACCAGGTAGGCGAAAAGCAATTGTTTGATAATAGTTTTATATGACTAGTAATGTAATAAGATTGAAAAAGTATGAAGATTAAATCAATTTAAAAACTGTTAACATTAAATTTTTTTCAGAAGATAATAAAATGTATTTATGAGCACATGTATTTTATTTGTCTCCTAAAATTGCTACAGTTATAACTTAGTGTCTTTGCTAAGCAAGGTTAAACAAAAACCAAATAACCAACAAACTCAGTATTGCCTTTTTGGATTTAAAGAGTGTTCAATGTAGACAATGAAGGAGGAAAGTATCTTTGAAGATGCACAGCAACTAATGAAAGCTAGTGTATGAAATTTCAAGTAGCTTCATGTAAGAAATCATTTTAGGTGACGTAGTCCAGATCTGCACTTAACCTTGTAACATAAAACATCACCGAATAATAATAATCAGGATTATTAGTTATTATCTAGTAAAAGGTGCAGCAGCAGAACAACTACACTCATTGCTATTGAAACTAGAAAGTCATGGTAGTTCAAAATAATCGTCTTCTTTTGAACTCAAGTTTGCAACCTGTGATGTCTTTTCTATTTAAGAAAGAAGTGTTAAAGAAAAGATGGGAGGTTGGAAATTACAAAAAGACTGTACTGATACAACTTTTCTTTTCTAAAAAACCTGTAAGACTTATAAAGCATGCATGCATGCGTGTGTGTGTGTGTGTGCGTGCGTGCACGCGCGTGCATGCGTGCAATGCTGTTTGTATTAAAGAAGTTATTCACATTAAGGAACTCAAGGATTTTGGAAGGATACCTGGGATAGTTCTGATGAATTAGGCATAACTTTAGGTATAACTTTATGATCAGTGTATTGCTCCCTGAATATGCTTTTACTATTTCAGCATTTTAATTCAGTTTGATAGTTTCTATTTTATCACATAAAGGATATTATGCTTTATTATAAAGAAAATTCACTACTTTCTCATATACATTATATTTTTCTTGGACATTACAATCAAGTCAAAAAATGCTCTAAGATAGCTTTGTTAAGAAGGATTTCCTAATTATACATCTTGAACCACATCTAGTTAAAAAGTGTTTTGTTTTTTCTTTGATAGAGAAAGAAAAAGAGAACAAGCGAGAAATTATTTAAGTTTAATATCAAATACAACCAATATTTCTCAGGAAGAACTTCTCCCATTTATAATTTGATTTGTATGCTTACCCAAGAAGCACCATGAACAGTGAGTGTATTTTCAAACAGCTATAAAACTAACTCACTGTCCTAACAATTTTATTAAAGCAAATACAAAATCTTGTGTATTTTTTTCACCTTTTACTGGAAGACTTAAAATAAGATTGACACAAAAATTCCAAAACATCAGCATGATCACCTGTAGAAAGGAGCACAATTTATTGGGGTGAAATTGTTTTCTGAATTTGGAAAAGAAAAGAAGATTTAATCATGCCTTCCCTTGAAAGAAAGCTGGGTTACCAAGGACATTGTTGGTATTAGAATACAAGAATAAAAATAGATCAAGTCTTCATATAGTCAAAAAACACCACTGAAGGTAATTTGTTGTTTGTTCAAATACTAAATGATTTTCCAACAAGTGAAAATTCACCCATTTTTACTTAGATATTCAAACTACCACTAAGTAACTTAAAATAAAAACAGTAGACTGGAGATGAAGCAATAGTACAGCAGGCAGGGTACTGGTTTTGATCCCTAAGATCCCATATGGTCCCAAGAGCAACATCAGGTTTAATTCTTGAGTCCAAAGCCAGGAGTAAACCCTGAGCATCGCCAGGTATGGCCCAAATCCAGCCCCCAGATAAATAAAATAAAATAAAATAAAATCAGTAGATTGAAATAGTAACACTATTCTTCCAAAGGGTAAGATTGCATATAAGTTAATGCTTACTTAAGCCCCCTTTCAAACTTTATTTTAATAAAATAAAAATCACTACTATAAAGTACTAAATGAACTGGTTAATATAATTAAAAACTTTTATTTTTCTCAAATTATCATAGATCCTTGAATAATTTGAAGAAATTAGGAAACCATATAAAGTATAAATACTATGACTACGTTTTTATACATATAGGAGTACCAATGCCTATAAGTAATATTTAACGCACACTTAACTCATCCAACTAGAGAAATATTTCAATACCATATTATAATTAGTTGGTCACATATATAAAGCTTAGTTTTTTTTTGAATTTTGGGCCACACCCAGCAGAGCTCAGGGGTTACTCCTGACTCTACACTCAGAAATCATTCCTGGGGCTGCAGCGAAAACGCAGCAGTAGGGCGTTTTTGCCTTTCACGCAGCTGATCCAGGACACACCTCTGTTCGATCCCCGGTGTCCCATTTGCTCTTCCAAGTCAGGAGCGATTTCTCAGCATATAGCCAGGAGTAACCCCTGAGAGTCATCTAGTGTGGCTCCAAAACCAAAAAACCAAAAAACAAACAAGAAAAAGAAATCATTCTTGGCAGGCTCAGGGGACCATATGGGATGCCTGAAATTGAACCAGGGTCCGTTTTGAATCGGCTGCATGCAAGGCAAATGCCCTACTGCTGTGCTATCATTCCAGCCCCAGCAAACTACATGTAATTTTACACTGAAATGATGTTTAACTTTTACTGGCAATTACTAAAATCTACCATTATCCTGATGATCATGTCACCACACTGCATTTCTTATGCATTTATCTTCAACAAAACTCTCATCACAGAGAAGGTAAAGAAACATTCTTTCAAGGTCAAATCTTTAGCTTACCATGCTTAATAGAACCCAAACACAGGAATTATTTGGGTATCTTATAGATATATTAATAAAAATTACTAGATCAAGAAACTTATTAGGTCAAACAATATGAAATTGCTGATATTTGATTTCTTAAAAATAGGGGCCATTTCTGGTGATGCCTGGGGATCCAACTTAGGTTCTTGTTAAGTAATCTATCTCTACTATCAGAGCCCTCTAACCAGCCCTATATTATTTCTGATAGACAAAACTGTCAATATCATACAGACAACTTAACATAGTAATTAAATGTAAACATCAAATAGAAATACTTAGTACTAAACTTGAGTTGAGAAAATATTAAATTGGAAAACTGATGCTTTATAATTTAAAGTTTCAAGGAAGAAATAGCATATTATCTTCTTAATCACTCTAAAATCTAATTTACTAGACATTATAAAACACTACTAAAAAATATACCATCTGACCAAATGTTTTAGTCCCATAGTCCTGTAACAGAGCTAGTCACCTTTAAGGAAGGGTTCATAAAACAGTCATTGTAAGAAAAAAATGTTGTGAAATGCCAAAATGTAACATAAGTTTAATTATAAACTAAGTCAAATTACAAAACAAAGCTAGATTATATAATTAAACTCATACAATATTATAATTTTGTGCTTTTTTTGTTTGTTTGCTTTTGGGCCACACCTGGTGGTGCTCAGGGGTTACTCCTGGCTGTCTGCTCAGAAATAGCTCCTGGCAGGCACGGGGGACCATATGGGACACCAGGCTCCGAACCAACCACCTTTGGTCCTGGATCGGCTGCTTGCAAGGCAAACGCCACTGTGCTATCTCTCCGGGCCCATTTTGTGCTTTTTTTTTATTCTTAGATATTTTAAATTAAAAATTAATTCTTTAATGGAATCATGAGTTATATAACTTTGTTACAACAGTTACAAAGTTGCTCACGATTGCTTTTCAGTCATATGATGTCCAACACCCTTTACCAGTGCACGTTTCCTTCATGTTCTCATTTTTCCCCCCTCTCCCCTCCTCCCTTCCTGTTCCTGTGGCAGACATTTTCTCAGCTCTCTTCCTTTTCTTTTAGACGCTGTGGTTTGCAAAAAGACTGGGCCAGTCAACATTCCCACTAGCAATGAATGAGTCTCTTTCTCTCTACCTTTGTGCAAGAACAGGTTGTTCTTATTCTTTTTGATGTGTGGCAGTCTCTGTGGTGTGAGATGATATCTTTGTTGTTTAGATTTGTATCTACCTGATTAATAATGTGAAGCATTTGTTCATGTGCCTTTTGGTCATCTGTATATCTTCTCTGAGGAGTTTCTGTTCATCTTTCCTTCCATTTTTGGATGGGGTTAGATGTCCTTTTCTTATTAAGCAACCTGTGCCTTATATATTTCAGATATTAACCCCTTTTCAGATGAGTTTTGGATAAATTGTTTCTTTCATTCTGTGAGCTGTCTTGGTATCCTGATCTTCATTTCCTTTGAGGTGCAAAACCTTCTTGGCTTAATGTTGTCCCATTTGTTTATTTGCTCCCCCTTGCTTGGTCAGTAGTGTTTCAATCTTGAAAATGTCTTTATTTCAATGTCATGGAGAGTTCTACCTTTTCCTTAATGTACCTTATTTTCAGGTCTGATATCAAGGTATTTAGTCCAGTTTGCCTTTTTTTTCATAACATTATAGAGGTCTGAGTTCATTTTTCGCATGTAAGTGACAAGTTTTTCAACACCACTTGATGAAGGGGGCTTCCTTGCTCCATGTCATATTTCTTGTCCCTTTATCAAAGACTAATTGATCATATATCTGAGGGTCAGTCTCAGGACATTTAAGTCTATTATTTCATTGATCAATGGGTCTGTCTTTATCCCAATACCATGCTTTTTTGATTACTACTGCTTTATAAAGTACTTTTTGTTTGTTTGTTTGTTTGGTTTGTGGCCAAATCCAGGTACGTTCAGGTCTTACTTCTGGCTCTGAGTTTAGAGATCACTCCTGGTGTGGTTGGGGTGGGGTGGGGGAATGACTAGATGCAGTGCCAGGGGCTTAATCCAGTTCAGTCAGTTGCAAAGCAAGTGCCTCCATGCTATACTCTGGTTATATAATTTTTACACATTTTCAAGAAGCAATTTTTCTTTGAGGGGAAGGCAAGACTGTTCCAGTATATGCTTAGGAGGCTGGGGAGCCAATGGTTCAATGCAGGAGCCTGAGAATGTAATGCTGATTGCAGAACTAGGAGTTCCATGGGGGAATTACCCAACATAAACTAAGAGCAATGATAGGGAAGTTCCAGGTCAAATCTACTGGTGCTAGCAAGGCCTCCAGGACTGTACCTGGCAAGCATGAGAGACCATGTGTTGCAGAAATTTAACTGGGTCAGCTGTATGAAAAGCAATATCCTTAATCCCTTTATTGGGTCCCTCCAAAAGTGACTCTTAATTCCAACTGAGGAAACTATATGGCTTTTTATTCAAAGATTAAATTATGCATGTATAAACATAATTTCATATAAAGATTATATTTATATTGGGCACCTGTTCTTAAAAATTACATAGTACTCTACTCAAGTAATTAGGATTTATTTTCCAAATGCAGTGGAGGTATGTAGCAGAGTATGCAGCAATCATTTCTCCATATTTTATACTACAAAAATAAGACTTGTACTTTGAAAGGAAATTACAGGTTATTCAAATTTGCTGCTTTTTTTCCTTCTGATTAATTCAAAGTTTGGTCAATAAATCAGAAGCATTACCTTTGCTACCCTTTAAAAAGACATATTTAAAAATTAACATGGTCAAACATTAATTTTAAGCCCCTTTTATTGTTTTTTAATGAGTCATCTAAACACAAAATTCTCTACCAAAATCCCATTATCTTGATAAATAGTATATTTGGTTCTGAACTTGAAAACATAAGTCTTAAATGAATAACAGACTAATAATGGAATAGGAAATATGTGTAAGAATATTACCACAAGATAATCTCTAAATATTATTCTAAGTGCATTACTGGAGTAGAGACAGAAATATGTTAAACTTGTCTATAGCTTCTTGGAGATGTTATTTGAACTACATTTTAGAAGCTAAAATGAAATTTGCCAGATGAGAAGCAGAGATTCAGAGTGATCAATCATTGAGACAATGGAAAGTGAACTTAAAAGTGATTTGACATGGCTTAAGCCATGATTGGAGATATAGAGATACTTCCTACCAAAGGGTGGAAAATGTGGGTGTAATATTCAGGACAACATATCTTTTTTGTTTGAAGATGTGGACAAATAACTAGAGAAAGGGTGGGAAATATTAATTCAATGTTCAGGACAAGCTATGACCTGGCTCTTTAGCTCCTCCCTTTCTACAGTTCTTAATGCTTGTGGCTTCTCCCACAGAAGAGTTCCTTCCAAGTTCATACCAAATACCTCTCTGGAGTGCTAGTCATATATAAAAACTACAAAGAATCTTGTATTTCAAAGTTCAAAAATGCAATCATCATTTTGAAAGTCCTATTTTTTTCTTAGACTCCATTAATGGACTCATAAACCTCCAAGGACTAATCTTAAAATCTTAGTCATTTTTCATTTCATTAACCCAGTCATCCATTCACCCATAAAATGGAATGAGTTGCTAATATTTTGTGCCTTCATTTTTGCTTATATTTTGTGAATCTGAAATTTCTATACCCTTTGTGAAACTTTTGAGTTTAGTTCCGTATCATCCTTAGTCAGGGAAGTCATAAAAGTATCCTTATTTCTTTCTCAATATAACAATAATTGTTGAAATCGCATCTGTATAAGTAGAGGCATAAAATCTTAAGTAGAGGCCACAACAGGGAGAAATAAGAATGTAAAGGAACAGTGAAAGCATAATAATAAGTATAACCGTGCAGGTAGCCCCTGCAGGAAAAAAGCATAAAATACAAGACCATAAAGAATCATAATACTGGGGCTGAAGAGATTCTAGTATAAGGACTGGCCCGAGTTCAGCTCCTGACACATATGGTTTTCCTGAGCACTGTCAGGAGTGATAACAGAGCAGTGTTCCAGCTAGGAACTCTCCAGAGCATCATTGGGTATGGCCCCCAAACAAACAAGCAAAAGAAAAAAATCCAAGACATGATATAAAGTAAGTCAAGTGTTGATGGAAAAAATTCAGAAAATATTAAGAAAGTTAACAGAAGGTTATTTTCTGTTTGTTTGTTTCATTTTGCTTTGTTTTGGGAGGGCACACCCAGCAGTATTCAAAGGTTATTCTTGGCTCTGCACTCAGGAATCAGTCTAGTGGGCTCAGGAGACAGGCAGGATGCTGGGGATTGAATTTTGGTCAGCAGATATAGGCAAATGCCCTATCCACTGTACTATATCACTCGGCTTCAAACAAAGAGGGTTTTAAGAAAGAATGATTATAAATAATTTATAGAACAGTAATTTGAGTGCATAAATAAACCATTTAACTTTCAGCAAGTAGAAGTTTCAGTTGAATTTTTCAAAAACAACAGAATGTTACCATATTTTCCAGCATATAAGATTACTTTTTAACCCATGAAAAACTTCTTAAAAGTCGGCCTGTATACTGCATGCTAAAACTTACTCCAGCTTTCAGCTTTTATGGGACACAGAGGAAGGCGCTCTGTCTCCCTCTAGCTATTAATCACCGCATTAATCACCTATTAATCATTGCACCCCAGTCAGCTGCTCTTGGAGGAGCCCATCTCCCTGCTCTCAATGTAGATCACTGTTTTAAGTTTACAAGTTTGATGACAAATAGCCTTCTGTTTATAAGTAACAATTTTCCAGCTAAGTACATGCATAACATAAGCACTTGAATTAAAATTTCCATATTGAAATAAAATCTTATGTTTTTTACTTTCCATTTTGTGTGTATTAAAAGAGAGGTAGTCTTATATGGAGAATATAGTTCAAGCCCTATATTTTAACAGGAAAAGTAGGGGGATTACGTCTTATATGCCGGAAAATACAATATTTGTATTAAGAACCTAAAAGGAATTGAATTAGAAAAATGTAGTACAATTATTTAAGAAGCATCGGGGTAGAGATAAAAAGAAGTATGGCCTCTTTTAGTTTCACTTCTTTTATTTTATAGCGTTCTTTATATTTTATAACATAAAAGGGCTTACTTAGATATATAGTGAAAGGAGGATGGAAAATAATTGTCAGAATAAGAGATACATACAGAAGTTGGATTGCCTTGTGGGGAGGAAGAAGATGAAAAAGGGATGTTAATGGGGGAACAGGTGTCTGGATTCCACTTACTCTGGGAATGTAGGAGAGTGGTATAGCTATATATTCAAAGCAGACTCAACAACACTGAAAACATGAGAGCCATGGCGTATCACTGAACTTTAATGTACCTGTCAAGGTGGCAGGCAGAGGTAGGGGAGATTGGTTGGAGGGTGGGGAATGACAGAATATGGGAGCACTGGCAATGGGAGTTTAGACAGTGGTGGTGGGATTGGCGTTGAAATATTATATATGCCTAAAACTCAATTATAAATAATTTTGTAAACCAAAATTCTTTAATTAAATAAAAAATTAACAACAACAAAAATGATGCTGTGCTATTTTGGACAGTATTCACCACAGTACATAGAATTAAAGTACATAGAAGGGGGATAAAAATCAATAATAAAGGAAAAATGTTCATAGCTTTTGTAACTTTCCAACCATACATTCCTATTTCAAACCCAAAAACTAAATGAACATATATATTTAGAAGTGAATTGTAACGAAAGCGTAACAAAAATTAAGACAGACCTTTCTTTTATAGTAGATTATGAAATAAAGACCTTACAGACTCCATCTCCTCCAAAATTTCCATTTCTCCTTCTAAAGGGATAAGAAACAGTGTACCAGAATCAACTAGGTCACTGTAATCCTGTATCTTTCAAAGAAGTAGCTTAATAAAATAAACTGTCATTTTCAGCAAATTACTCCCCAAATAACATGTCCTTACAAAGGTTTAGAAGCCAAAATAAATGTTTCAGTGCTCCAGAAACAAAGAAATACTTGACAAGACAAAATTATCAGCTTATAAATGTCTCAATATTCATATACAATTGACTTTGCTGTTCTTTTCTTCACCTCAGAAACTTTTAGTTTTATTTATTGTACTTGTCTAACCAGCATGCTGATATTACAAAAAAACCCAAGATAGACTTTATTCCCTCCCATTATAAATTGAAAATAGAAATAATAAAGGATGTCTACTAACATACTATCTTTAAACCTAGTTCTAAAAGTTTCAGTATTTACATGTAAGTAGTTTCTTTTGATAAAGGTAAAACTTAAAAGTAAATCTTAAATTTTTCTTAATTTAGGTTGTGGGGGAACTGTCTTAATTTCCATGTACTGAGGGAACTTAGTGTAAAGAAACTAATATAAAAGTAACAAAGACAGCAGACTAACTACACTAGAACCAAAAAATATGCTGTATGGTTAGTAAATACAGAAAGTTTATATCTGAGGTAGCCTAGAGAAGACTATTAACAAACAATTAAAGCAAACCAGTAATAAAAAGAGTGCAAATTATTGAGGATTATATATGTTTTAGAAGATAGGTATAGGAGGGTAAGCTTTCTATGAAAAAAGAAGAAAAAAGACGTAAGTCAGCAGGTATCTAAATGGAAACAGGGGAATTCAAGCAAGGAGATATCACAAAGTGATTTAAAAAGTACTATTGTAAGTTTCTTTAGCTGGATAGCAGATACATACACTGTGTTAGTAGTTCTTTTCTTTTTTTTTAGTTTTTGGGTTTTGGGTCCCACTCAGCAGCGCTCAGGAGTTACTCCTGGCTCTACGCTCAGAAATCACTCCTGGCTCTATGCTCAGAAATCACTCCTGGCTGGCTCAGGGGACCATATGGATGCCGGAATTCAAACCACTGTCCTTCTGTGTGCAAGGCAAATGCCCTACCTCCATGCTATCTCTCCGGCCCCAGTAGTTCTTTTCATAGGGAACAATTATATATGTGAAATTGTGTATGTCTATGAAAATATATATTGAGTCTTTTTTTCACACTTCCTGATTCACAGCTCCCCAAACTAAGTTTTGAGAATGAAAAAGGTGTGATTGTTTTTTGGGTCTTATGTTTTGTGAAAGAAGTGGCTTTAGGAGAAGCATCTCAAGATAGGAGTTCATGCTAGAAGGAATTTTGTGATTATAGGGTTGAACTTTTCAGTCATAAATTATGACTTAATATTAAAACAGAAAAAATAAAATTCTGAGCTCAAGATTTAAGTCAATAAAATCACATCAGAATATACAGCTTTTAGTACTTATATTACATATGTATTTCTACTTATACAATACTAAACTTATCTAATATGGAGAAAAAATGCTTAAAATATACTAATCCTATTTTAAAATAGCATTTTTATATAAATCATACACTAGAAATTTATATATGTGTATATATATTCAGGGGTCCTCAAACTTTTTAAACAGGGGGCCAGTACACTGTCCCTCAGACCACTGGAGGGTCTGACTATAGTAAAAACAAAACTTATGAACGAATTCTTATGCACACTGCATATATCTTATTTTGCAATGAAGAAACAAAACAGATACAAATACAATATGTGGCCCACGAGCCATAGTTTGAGGACCACTAAATATGAATACATTATAAGTTTCTAGTGCCAGTGCATAATGCTTGAATTCTGTGGTATATTAAAATGTATTTAAAATCTACATACATATTTAATATTAAACTCATAAAAGATAGAGAAGAAACAGTTGTCAGGAAATTCCTGAGAGAAAAATCTCACAGGGTCTCAACTAGTAAATCCTGAACTGAAGACCACAGATGTTTTGCACAGGTGAGGCCCTGAGTTCAACTTTACCCCTTGACAAACTCCTACACTCAGTCAAAATGTAATTGCCATCACAGAAATGGCAGGACTGAGGAAAAGGACTTGTTGAGTGATGGGATGGCACAGAAACTATGGTGTGCTGAATCTTCCATATATTTGAGAATCCTACAGTAATGTTTTATAAATTGGTTTTCTATCAAACCAATGAGCCTTGACGTTTATTATAGCTAATCCAATTGCTATTAAAATATCACTAAAATAGTATTAAATTTAGTAATAAAGTAGTAAGTAGAATATAAGCTAATTACATATTTAGTAAAAACAATTCAAACATTTCAATATTCTTTTAACCATGATAAAAGATGTTTTTATCAGATACTTCTAAAGCATAAAAACACAGTACTAATTGCATTTAATTAACTTCTTTAAGTAGCAAATTCCAAATTAACCACACATTTTGGAATAAGAGTAACATGGCTCTTTTAAGAGTAAACAATGAAGAAGAGTTTCCTTTGATGAGGTAATTTGGAAAATAAATGTACTGGGATCAGATTTTTTACCAAACTTGGCAAGTACAGCAAACAGAATTATTCCAAACTAAAATAGCACTGTACTCAGAATTATACTGGGTCCTGTATAAATCTTCAGAAAATATTTCCACATGGTTAGAATGTTTAGCCTTTTTATGGCTCAAGTCTTTATCTCAAAATGGAACTAGAAAGAGTCTCTAATCCATGGGGCTACACAAGAAATCAATGAAATAATACAGGCAAAGTTTATGGTAATACATGTTAAAAAATTTAAAATATTTTTGCAGTTCATTTGGACATTTTCTATTAGGCTTCCCAACTCTAAATGACACCGAATTCTCCATACAAATTCATATACAGTGAACATTAAAAACATTTTATTAAAAAGAACCTGGGTTTGTAACAAAAGTTAATTGTTGGATTGAGGAGATAACTTACAGAGCTTACATGTTCTGCCTTAATTTGATCTTTAACACTGAATGCTCCCTAAATTACTGTCAGAAATTTGTAAAAACATGCCAGGGATGGATGTTTTGTTTTTATTATTAATTTTTAAACATTTTAATAGAATCACTATGAGATACACAGTTACAAAATTGTTCATGATTGAGTTTTAGTCATATAGTATTCAAAAACTCAACCCTTCACCAAAGCCACTATTTTCCCTCCTGCTTTCTACCATGACTATGACTCCATGGCAGACACTTTCTTCTTTTCCTTTTAGGCATTATGATTTGCAGTATTATTACTGAAGGGGTATCATGCATATCACTTTACCTCCTTTTAGCACCCAGCTTTCCTTAAGAGACATTTTCAACTATCATTGTCACTGTGATCCCTTCTCTAACCTACCTGCACTTCTCCCTCTTTTCCCTCAAGCTTTCTGCCATGGACTAACCCTCATCTCTAATGTCTTTGGATTTTATTTTGGATTTATTACCATACTATCTTTTTTTTTTAATCCCACAAATTAAGTGTGATCATTCTATGTTAATCTCGCTCTCTCTCACTCATTTCATTCACTATAATACTTTCCATGTCCATCCATGTACAAACAAATTTCATGACATTATTTTTCCTAACAATTGTTCATTATTCCATTGTGTAGATGTACTAGCTTCTTTATCCACTCATCTGCTCTCAGGCACTTGAGTGATTTCCAGATTCTGACTATTGTGAATAGTACTGCAATGAACACAGCAGTGAAGATTACTTTCTACATTGTATTTGGGGTCCGTAGGGTATAGTCCTAGGAGTGGTATTGCTGGGTTATATGGGAGCTCAAATTTTATTACTTTATTTTAAGGAATGTTTATATTGGTTATTTTGTTTGTTTTGGGGTCACACGCAGTGGTGCTCAGGGGTTACTCCTGGCTCTGCGCTCAGAAATCGCTCCTGGCAGGCATATGAGGACCATATGAGATGCTGGGATTCTTGAATTATCGTCTGTCCTGGATCGGTCGTGTGCAAGGAAAATGCCCTACCGCCCTACAACTGTGCTATCCAGCCTGTTAATATTGTTTTCAAAAAGAAAAAATGGACTACATTACATTCCCACTAACAATGAATGGGATGAGTATGCTGATGCACAGACTAGTGTCATACCTGCAGATAGAATAATAAAAAAGTTATTATAGGGATCCAGAGGAAAGGATAGATGACAGAGCATTTCTTTCCTGCAAGTGTAAGGTTATGAGTTCAATCTACAACAGTTCTATTGTTGGGTTCCTGACAACTTTGCTTTTGGTAATCCCCAGGTCACAAGTAATAACCAGTCACAATATAGCCAGAACTATTTAAGTACTACAAGAAAGTGGTATTATTCTTAGCAACCACCACAGCTAATATGTTTTAGACTTAGGGTCAAGAAGTATAGCCCTGGCAAGCACATGTGAACACTCTAGAGATCCCCACACCACAGCCAGTCAGCACCATAACCAGAATGTGCATGAACACGAAATTAATGAGATCAAGCCCTTAATCATCAGGTCAGAAGGTATAAATGTATAATGAAAAAAGTGCAAACGCTCGATAAGCACTGGAGCTAAGCATGCAAGTACATGCAACTTCATCATCATTATCAATGACAACAACAAGCTAGGGGAAGGCAATTTTTCCTAAATGAATAATTAAGCCAGGGTAAATATTCACAAAAATCTGTGGATAGTATTTCTAGTATTATAAGTATTTCACTCATGAACTAATGGAATTAAACATTATCTGAGACTTTCATGGAGAAAATAAAGAAGATAATTCTGCCAAAATTTAGCTTAGCTAAGTTATAGGTATAACCCAAGGTCTGTTATTATATCTAGAATATTCATGTAAAAATGCGAAAGATGCCATATTTTTGGGGGGGGAAGGGGCCATACCCGGCAGTGCTCAGGGGTTACTCTTGGCTCTACACTCACTCCTGGCAGGCTCGGGGACCATATGGGATTCCAGGATTTGAACCACCGTTCTTCTGCACGGAAGGCAAACACCTTACCTCCAAGCTATCTGTTCGGCTCCATATGTCATCTTTTAAAGATGTTTGCTATATACAAAATTTAAGTATCAGTTTCTGATTCTGAAATGACTAGCATCTCTTGCAGTTCTAATAGTCAATTCCTTTTTATTGATGCTGAAGGTGATAGTCACATACTAGTAATCATTTTCCCAAATAATAACATTTCTCTCTTTCAATGGATATATCCCCATTCAGAAGAGATGTCAACAGGAAGCTTAAGCAGAAAAAAAAATGAATCAATAAATACTGTCAGGCTGTTTTTATTTTTGGTACATGCATTTTCTATAATGAAAAACTTAAAGGAATTAATATGTCAACAAGCAAATGAGGCCTGGGTTAGAAAACAGACTATAAAACATAGGAAGTTTCCTATAAAACATGGAAAGTTGGCACAGGCGGTAGGGCATTTGACTTGCATGTGCTATCCTAGGATGGACTATGGTTCAATCCCCTGGTGTCCCATATGGTCCCCCAAACCAGGGGCAATTTCTGAGCTCATAGCCAGGAGTAACCCCTGAGCGTCACTGGGTGGGCCCAAAACCCAAAAACCAAAACAAAACAAAACAAAACAAAAAAACCCACCATAAAAATTTTCATTTAGAAAGTTATTTACTATTCTAATTGTGCAGCTCAGGTTTCCAACACGTTATCAACTCTGAGCCTGGCACCTCTTCTTTCTCTGTTCCTCTCTCTCATTTCTTAAATCCTCTCATCCTTTATATTGATAACTGACTATTCTGAGAAACAACATTTGTGGACTCTGAAATTCAGTAGAAAAACTCAGATACAGTCACTCAACTTAGTAAAGTTATTCTCAATGGCAAAAACATTATAGGGAAACAGTTGGTGATAATGAGACGATTGCAAGAATTCAATTATTTAAGGCAAGTCGCACAGGTCAAAATCAGTTCTGTGTAAAAGGTCCTGTCTAGATGCTTAGAGTGGAAGCCAAATGCCCACACTCATTAAATAATGAAGGCTGGACTTGTAGCTCTTAGTTTCTTCACTCAGAAACTGTTTAAGAGATCCTGCTTGCAACCAGCCAGAGTAGAAGTTTAAAAACAACAACTAAGTTCTTTAATTACATTTAGGAATAGACATGAAGTGTGATGAGAAAACTTATAACTGGATGATTTGGAAGACAGATTTCATACCAGAATCTAGACTTCTACAGAAGTCCAAGCAAAGGGGCTCTGCTTGGTATTACCACCTCCAGGGCTAGCAAGAATATGTGTAGTTGGAGGAGCAGCATTTCCTAGCAACTAGCATACAGAAGAAACTAAAAGAAGGTTTAGCAAAATTTAAAAACTGATGCTAAAAAATAAATATATGTGTTATGTTTTCAGCTCCAGAATGGTCTTTACCATCATGTATATTTATTGAGCATTCCCGGACATTGTTCTACCACTACACGCAAACTTTAGTGCCCTTTTCAAAAACAAACAAACAAACAAAAACAGGGTCAGTATATGTCTACTGACAGTAGATGTGGCAAAATATTTTGACTTATAAGTGAATAAAAGAAAACAATACAATTTAGTCTTAAAAGGGTCATGAGAGGAAAAATCAATCATTGAAATAATCATTATACCTCTATGGCACAAAATCTCATTTTTTATTTTCTACATTTTCTTTAAATCTTCAAAATGTAAAATCATGTAAGTAATATTCAGAGGAAATCAAAGCATAGGAAAAAAAACCCAAGTGTACAAGAAAAAACTAAAGATGGCATTCTGATTCCAATCAATTAGCTTCAACACATGGTATAGTACAAATCTGCTGGTCAGGCAACCTAAGTAGATTAGAACGTCCAGAGTTCCTTAAAATGGAAATTCTGGGATGTACCTTAATTAATATGAGTAAATTAGATAGTTGCATGACCTCCAAACTTGAAAGTAGATTTCCAATTATTGTTCCTACCTGAAAAAATCATGGTGCAGAGCATGGTAAAGATACCCTTTAGGTATGTCAACAGGTATATGATGACTGTGAAGACAATCTAACCCTAAGCTGAAGGTAGAGCCAAGAGATCTAAATAAAGTGTCACCATGTGACATCCCAAACTAACTTTCCATTTTGTATCTCCAACTTTATTAAGGAGCCAACTAATTTATCCAATTTCACATTTGAAAATTGAATTTGTAAAGAGAGTAGGAAGATGTCTGAGCAGCCAAGAAGCTGCTAGATGTCCAAGATCCTTCAAAAATTCAGGTCAAGGGTTCAAAAAGTGCTATATTTTTAACTTAGCAGATTAATATGGAAAGAAGGTGATGCCAATAGCATTTGGGCCACAAAACTGAGTGTTCTCTAAGTAATGTGGAAGTTTAGGTAAAATAGAAGGTAGAATATAAAGCCCTCCTTCAAACTTTATTAAATGACTCTCAGTTTTTCTTGACCTGGTCTCAAGTTTCAGGGGTTTCCATAAACACCTGTTTTTATGCATGAATTTCTCTTTTCAAGCCCTCAGCAGGTATCAAACCACTAAACCACATAGACTCTTTGCACAAATAGATCATTTTTAGCTTCTGAGTTCTGTAATTGCCCCACGAATGTTCCTCTAAACCTCTTTCAAGAGGAACAAGTTGAAAGGTGCAGCTAGGTGGTGGTGGAAGCTGTGGGTCTCCAAGTGTCCTAACAGGACTTCTGGGCATGTTTCCCATTTCCACTGCTGAAAGAATAAGGGATTAGAGGAACAGGAAGATCAGTATCCTATTTGGGTAACGCGACTAATATATTAGCTTAATTGTTGGCATTTTCCCTCAATAGGCCCACTCACCAACAGTTCTTCACTTCAGAAATTTAACTCAATTAAACATAGGGAAAGAGACATTTGTAACAGAGAAACTAGTTTCTTCACATAAAGAATGAAATGACTGATCTAAATGACCTTAATGCCCCTTACAGTCCTGTTTATAAATGAATAATATTTTGAACCCAAATTTAAATGCCTCAAAAGAAAATCTTCCATGTAAACAAACAAACAAAAAACTCCTCACAAATGCAAAAGGCTAATGACAAATTGGGAAATGTTGCAAATTATATCTTTCAAAAGAGGTTTATATTTCTAAAATAGGGAAGATATTATTGAAAATGTAGGCTAAAAATAATGGTCTAAATGATTTGAAGAGATACTTAATCAGCTGTTTACTAACAGCGAGTGGAAATTACCCATACCACATTTTCATGTTCACCTTTAAAATGGGAAAAATCTAAAAGTTCTATAAAAGCTAATGTATAAATCCTGCTAAGAATAGGCAAACAGCACTCTAATTTCAATTTGCTGATGGAAAAGCAAAAAAAATGAGTGTTTATAATTAATGGTTTTTTAACAGAACTATATGCAATTTACTATTTAGCCCATAAATTCCAGTTATAGGAATCTCTGAAAAAATCTCTAGGTAAAATAGAAATACACACAGTTGTTAAATATAGAAGCATCTGTATAAATGGGAAGAATACAGAAGTCAATCAATAGGGAAAGTTTAAAATAATACAGTAGAGTTGTAACAGAGTACTATGCATCTATAAAAATAACTTTGGACCATCTTTATATAACCTCTAAGATTAATTTACATAAGAGTAAGAATAAAGTATAAACATTATGACATGTATCTAAAAATTAGAAAATGGTAATAAAAACATATTTACAACATATAGTGCAAATATGTTAACATCGGAAGCCAGATTATTCTAAATATTTCTTGCTTGTAAATTTGATTTAGGAGGGGCTGGTAGGTGGCGCTAGAGGAAAGGTGTCTGCCTTGCAAGCGCTAGCCAAGGAAGGACTGCGGTTCGATCCCCCCCGCATCCCATATGGTCCCCCCAAGTCAGGGGCAATTTCTGAGCGCTTAGCCAGGAGTAACTCCTGAGCATCAAACAGGTATGGCCCGAAAAACCAGAAAAAAAAAATTGACTTAGGAAATCTGCAACAAATATTGTGACTGATGTGTGTTGACTCTTGGTAATTGTTCAGTAGTTTTATGAGCTGCTCTTTACTTTGAAAATTTGATATTGGCCATAATGAAAGAATTTATATTAGAGAAACAAGCAAAAAACACCTTTCCCATTCATGTTACTATAAAAACTTATCAGAATACCACAGTAAAAAAAATCTAATTTAAGAATATTAATACAGAATTAATTTTTTTATTTGTTTTTGGGTCACACCCAGCGGCGCTCTGGGGTTACTCCTGGCTCTATGCTCAGAAATCGGTCCTGGCAGGTTCCGGGGACCAGATGAGATGCCAGGATTCGAACCATCGCCCTTCTGAGTCTAAGGCAAACTGCTTACCTGCACAGATTACCCTACTGCTGTAATAACCTCTCCGGCTCCCAGAATTAATTTTTTAAAAGCACTCTTAAAATCAAAAGAAATAAAACTAACTGAATTATTTTTACATAGGTCAAGTTTTACTTACTCCTTTAAGTGAACAGGTAAAATTACTATACAGTGATTTCAAGTGATTCAAAGTACAACTATACAGTTGTATAATTGTATAGTTTACATGTATGCAACCATAAAATTTATGATTATATGTATGCAAACATAAGACTTCATTATGGTAGTGTGAATATTAGTAGTAAGTAATTTCATGACTCATGAAAACTGGGATTTTTTTTCAATACAGAATGAAGAGAGCTTTCAATGGGAGGCTATTGAGTACTATCAAAACTACTGTGATCCTATCAAATGAACCCATGAGACAGTGAGGAAAAAAATATAAGCAATAGTAATAACTAGCACAAATTGTATAAAATGTTCATTCCATGAGTTTATAACAATATTAAACACAATTATAGAAGTTGCTAGGAAATAAGCTTATTGTGCTAAATGCTGGGAAAAGCTTTTATCCCTCTTTTTCTATACAAAGGATAGTTTGAGGTAACCAAACAGCTGAAGAATAAGTGTGTCTTGTAGTCTAGCTTATAAAAAAAGGAGTAATTAATAATCTAGGTAATGATGAATACTCAGTAACAATACAAAAAGAAACACCTAGAGATGAAGGGCATCCTGACTGAACCATAACTACCAAATTTTTTTTAATATATTATGCACCCTAAAGCAGAATTAGATCAAGCTTCTAAATTTAACAATTAATTTAAAAGAAATATACATAACAGAAAACCAGTTTAAGTGATAATAGGTAACAAATTAAATTCTATTCTTTTATTGAATAAATTGCAAAGGGAAAAAAAAAAACATATGTACCAGACTTACCAAAAACAAACATATCAGGGAACAGTCGTGAACTTGATAAGCACAAATATCAATCAATAAAAGTCATAGTCATAGTCATCTGTGTACACATATATAAACTGGATATTTCAATGCTTTATATAAATACATACATGTATTTTTCATATACACAGATGTAAAATAAGATAATGGGAAAATTTCAACACAAAGAATCTTATATTTAGAAAAATAACAATACCATTTATTAATAATAAAAGGACCTACTTTTTGAGTGTGTGTATGTGCAAATATATGTACATATATACATATATATAAAACTGCCAATTCCTTTTCCATACAATTCCCAATATGAATTCCACATATATGAATTGTCCATGGATATCTAAATATGATAATTCAGAAAGTAGGTTTTGTATAATTCATTTTGCATTTTGTTATCACTTAAATTTATGTAATGGTTACACAGGAATTAGTCATAACTCCTCTACTTTTATGTGTCACTAAGCTTTTCTGTAATGAAGTCAAAAGCTATATAAACTAAACGAAACATTTACCTAACAACTTGATAAGAAAACAGTGATGTTAGACTTAAGGCTTTTTTTTAATCTGAAGCAAGCTTTTTTGGGGGGGCCACTCCTGGTGATGCTCAGGGGGTTACTTCTGGCTAAGCGTTCAGAAATCACTCCTAGCTTGGGACCAACTATATGGGATGCCGGAGGATTGAACCGTGATCTGTCCTAGGTCAGCAGCATGCAAGGCAAATGGCCTAACGCTGGGCAACTGCTCTGCCCCTAAGCAAGATATTTTTATTGAAAAAAATTTACTTAGCAAAATGTGAGGGGAGAAAAAATCTGGAAATACATGTTCAAGAGACAAAAGGGGTTTGAAAACGCAAGTCAGCCAGCAAGCAAAGAGACAGAGAGATATATATATTCAAGGGAGAACAAACTTGAAGAGCAAGTCTGCACAGATCAGAGGGCATGGGTAAGAGACAAAGACAAGTAAATGAGATATGCATTGAGGAGAGAACATAGGCATGAGAGTTAAGCCAGATGAAGGATTTCAACTTAGGAGTTCACAAGATCACTTTAAGAGTTTTTAAAAAATAGTCTCAAACCATAAATATAATAAAGAATGACAAGATGAGCTAACTGTGCCACTAGAGGAAAAAGGTTAAGAAAAACTGCTTAAAACTTTGAAAGAATGGGATTGTATATTATTCACCTTTTTTTTTTTATCTCTGTGCTTGATGAATATTTGTAAATGAAAAAGTGAAGTAAAAATGAGGGGGCTAATTTTAAAATAGCATCTAAATTCTAGATGCACAAAACCCATCATTCAGGTTTAATATTAAAAAAATCACTTCGGTTAAAGAGCTTTCTGTTTAAAGGGTTAAAGAGCTTTCTGTTTAAAGGGTTTTCATCATAAAGTCACAACCTAGTCACTTCAAACAGTTACAAGTCAACTAACTTTTGGAATAAAAATAGTTTTAAATACACAATTGGCTACAAATACCCTTATTCTACAATCTGTTCTGGAGAAGACACTGCTCCTTGTGTGACTAACAAAGCAAACAGTAGTCAGATTCCTTGTACTGAAGTAAATACAGTATTAGCAAAAGGGACTAGATGTCCAAGGTTTATTCAGTTAAGAATGCCACAAACTCAACATTTCTGGGGAATGAAAAATAACAAATAACCACATATAATTACTAAACACTATCTGGTACAGATTTTGTCTTTAGAAAACATATGAGGAACCAAGCTGACCATGGGAGTACACAATACATTAGCAGAAAAATAATTTTACAGTTCAGAGTTTAGAGATTTAGTTAAAACTTTTCACTGTATAGATAAAAAAACAGAGTCCTAGATTATTGTGAAAGGCTCTACGAATAGTTGGAATAGCCAAAGATGATTAATGGCTTACATAATAAGTACACAATATGAAAATCTGAGTAAGTTTCTTCTAGCATTCATATTAATAATATTTATCAATTGTAAACAAATATGTGTAAGAGTATACAGTACACAACCATATATACATACAAAAATACTGGAATATATTTTTATTTAAAATGTATACAGATTTCTAATTACTCCTTTCAAAACAACATTTACAGTCTAGATTCAAAAGCATCCATTTTACATTACTGACTTTTTTTAAAATTTTAGCCAAATGAACCATAAATGAATATGAGCCATTCCTCTCACTGATCTATCATGGTGTATTACAGATATAGAAGATTCTGTGATAAGTTATTTCATATTTTTAAATTATGGATGATAATCTATAATACTAGTTAATCTATACTAATAAAAAAGTCACACTTTATGTGTTTCTATGAGTATTAGAAAGATATGTAATATCAATTTTAAAATATGACATCCAATAAAAAAGGTTACAAATGAGAGCTAAAGGAAAGGCAGGCAGTGAAATAAATCACATTTTTATATTTGTACAAACCACTGTATATGATTTTGTTTGAGATACGTAAAATTGTGTATGGGTAAGAGAAGGAAAAAGAAAAAGAATAGATCCTTATTTCATCTCCTGGTAAAATATTAAATTATTTCAAAAATTAATCAATTATAATCCCTATTACTTTTAAGTCACAGATGTTAAAAATATACCTATGATTATGCATGTAACTAATTACAGTTCATTCATATCTGATTTTGATTTATATCAAAGTGATAAAATAAGATAAACTACAGCCTCGCCTCTCTAATTCCTATCTTTAGGATCCTAAAAACTGATTTTAATTTTTTAGTGAAGCAAGGTATTTTTTTACTGAACAAAACTTAAAAAGATGTGATGGGGGGTGGGGAGAAAAACTATTCAAGAAAAAGCACCAGCTTAAAAGAACAAGCAAGCAAAGACATAGAATTATACATATTCATGAAAGAGCATGGTACTGAAGGAGCAAGCCCACATAAATAAGAGACAGAAACAAGCAGACAATATACATGCTGAAGAGAAAACAGGGGTATGAGAAAGCAGGTCCAGAGACACAGAGACAAGCAAGCAAGATACATGTTCAATAAAAAACAAAGACTTTGAGGCCGGAGCAATAGCACAGCGGTAGGGTGTTTGCCTTATAAGCATCCAATCTGGGACAGACCCAGTTCAATTCCCAGCATCCCATATGGTCCCCCAACCTGCCAGGAGCAATTTCTTTTTCTTTCTTTCTTTCTTTTTTTCTAGCACATAAAACCTTTATTTAAGCACCATGATTATAAGCATGATAGTAGTTGGGTTTCAGTCATAAACAGAGTACCCCCCTTCACCAGTGCAACATTCTCACCACCAATGTCCCCACTCCTCCCCAACCCCTGCCTATATTCCAGACAGGCATTCAACTTCTCTGATTCTTTAATATTGTCATGCTTATTGTTAGTGTATTTATTTCCCTAACAGTATTCATCACTCTTTCTGGTGAGCTTCAAACTGTGATATGGTCTTCTGGTCCTTCCAGCCCTTAACTCTATTGTCTCTGGGCCTTATTACAATAATGTCTGAGTGTAGAGACAAGAGTAGATCTTAGCACTGCAGTGTATAACCCCAAAACAAAACAAAACAAAGACTGAAGAATAAATTACAGATAAATGATGCTAAGTCTCCTAATAATATTTTCAAAATACTGAAAATGACAATGATAATATTTATTTTCATATTTGGGAAAACACGACTATAATTGGATTGAGTTAAGATTCATGCTATAAATTGCAAGGTAAGTCAATAATATTTATAAAAATGCAGATGTAAATTACAATATTTTAAAATTTAAATTAGACATAAATTAGAATATTATATATTGTTTTTCTCCTGAAATGAATATCACAACCTTATTTCAATCTACTTATAAAGTTAAGGACTTTTGCAAATTGTTTGTAACTATGAAGTAAAATTCATGACTAAGAAATGAAAAGAGAAGCTTTCTTTGAACATATAGTAAATAGAACTATAAAGTATTATGAAGTACTAAATTCTGCAGAATCAATGTATTGCTAATACTACTATCACACCTAAGACACACAAGAAGTCTTACCTCTATGTGAAAATTTTGCACTGGCTAATATGGAAGAATTAAAAATGTTACATACTATCATATGTTAAATTTATTAACCTGAGGACTACCACTAAAATCCTGAAATACATTTTCCACACTTTTCATCTTATTCTTTAGCCTAAATACAAGTAATAATTAAGAGAGATTATTGCTAAAAAATTATGAACATTTCTGGTTATAGTGATGGTTGTATATGTGAATAAAAATTTAGATGCCAGTTTAAACCTATACCCCCTCCAAAGAATTTCTTCTCTTATTTTACATACTACCAAATATTTTCAACCAAAATGAAAACAATTTACCATTATTCACTATAATAGTTCACACTAATTTTTAAAATAAAATCACATAAGATGCTACATAGTTTAACTATTAATATACAAGACAAATAGTTTAGTTTTCTATTAAAAGGCAAGTAAGAGTCCATCCTGATTTTGTATGCCTGCTTAATAGAACTTTCCACGGTAATTAGTCTTTTCACCTCTGAGGGGTGGAGTTTGAGTCAGTATGACCTTCTGTAGCCAGGGAAAAACAGTATAAATACCACAGGACAGTTTTGGACAGGGCACCATCTGCATCATTTACCTGGGGACAGGAAGGTTCATAAAGCTGCCAAGAAAGCACCACCAGGAACTCCCAGGCTAGAGGTAAGACTATGAATGGCAGACTGCCATGACAACTTATTAGTAAAGAAGTCAATAAATTGTCTTTCTGTGATTAAAAAATGGCTTTTGTATATAGTTTAAAGACTTCATAAGAATGTCTCCATTTCTTCCAAGCATTTTTAAGTTATCTATAAAATAATTAAGTGTTCAATGATGAGTCAATAAAAAATTCCCCAATTTATATTACTATATATAGAGTTCAGAAGTATCAATCAGTTGTGTAATTTATGAAAAAGCACATCAGGACAGTTCCTCAATCATAATTTTAGAGATATAAACAATGTTAATATAACAAGTATCAGTATAAAAAGAATGGCTTTCCATTAAAATGTACTTAGAAAATTGAATTTGTATCAGTTTATATCAAAGATTACTCTAAGGCCATATTTGTAAAACATGTTCTAAATATAATTGCTGCATAGTATAAGACTAAGGAAATTGTCAAGTATTTCCTATTATTTACATATTGTCAATTATTTCCTATTATTTAATACAGACACCCAAAGGCATCCAGCATGCTTTATAAAGAATCACTTCACATATACCTATATTCAATGTGGTTAGAAAACAACAACATAAATGACATTCATGTAATTTAAAAATTATGGCATTAATTTGTGGAATGTATTAAAATACACAGGATAAAATTTGAAATGAGTCTTTTATGTTTTTCAGAATCCATCTGAGAATATGCTACCACAAACAGCCTTTTTGTTGACAATGTACTTGAACTTGGTTCATGGAGGGTTTCATGGTGATCAATACCAAACAACTACAGGCATAAAAGGTCCACTGCCCAATACCAGGACACAGTTCTTCATTCCCTATGCCATAAAGAGTAAAGGTAAACAATGCATATTTGGCTCAATTGATTACTTTGTTACTGTTTTCTAAAATCTTAATGATCACTTTATCAAAAGGTTTTTAACAAAATGCTTTGAACATCGATATTGAATTGTTTTCAAACTTCTATATTAATCCAATTATTACAACAAAATAATTTATGAAATAATTTAATGCCCACTATACCGTAATCATTGAAGATATCTTTAAATATTTAAAAACTTTAATGTAGAAAATTTTCCCTCAAATTATGTTTTTTAAAAATAACCACCATAATATAAAAAGATTAATTCAATCAAATATGTCAAGTGTTTTTTCAACTAAAAGGTTATAACTAAGAATGGTACAAAGCTAGCAGTTTATATATCTAAAATATAAATATATTCTTATAAACTACTCAGCTAACCTACAAATACATGTGAAATTAAGCCTTAAAAGATAAAATCATCTATAGATAACGTACAAATGAGGAAAAAATTATTACTTTTTTAGTTCCCTCTTGTTTAATTTAGTAGCTTAAGTTCACAGATTTAACTGCCAGTTAACTATAATCAGTTTTACAAAGTTACATCCTATCTGGGCCTTAGTTTCTTCTTTTGTAAAATAATGAGCAGTTACCTCAAGGGGCTGCTCTGAAGCTTAACCAAATCGATCTCTGTAAAGTGCTTGAGGTTTTGAGATTTACTCTATTACTGCCACTTTTACTTCTCTTACTCTTCCTCATACTCCCCCTATAGAACTTTTAAGGGTGCAGCTTTATCTAAGTTTTAACTTCATTCTTAAATCTAATTCTCATCTGTTGTTTTTCTCAGTTACTGGGAAGAGTAGTGAGATAACATGTTAAGCACTAACATCATCAAAGAAGGTCCTCTATTTGGTTTCAAATTGGTAAATTCCAGTCAATAGTATCTTATGCAAAATGAACAATCTGCATTGACTCTATGATTTAAATTCTTTTTCCATAATTTTTTTGTTGTTGTTATGTATTTTTACCCTATAAATAAAGTTAAAGATATTGCAATAAGGTTTAGAAACTGTTTTTGGAGACAACTATTAAAAGAAAATTAAACTTAGAGGGGCCTTTTAAAATATTTAACAAATGGTGATTAAATATTTAAAAACAGATCCACAGTTGCACAGTAGTTACTCTTGGATGTCTCAAATACAAGTGAAATATGAAAAAGGAGAAAAGAAACAATGTTAAATCAAAGTAAACTGCTACTTTACTTGAAACCACAAATATAATTAAATTGTCATAAGCAGTACCAGGTTATAGTATGTGATCAAAAATTACTACTTTTCTTAATTTACACACCAAGAACATAAGAAAGCTTATGTCTTGGAGACTGGAAGACAGTAAGCAAGTGAGGCAACTTGCTTTGCATGCAGGTTGGGTCCCCCTGCACTACATATGGTCTCCTAAATGTGACCCCCCTCAAATAAAGATGCTACAATATGTTGTCTATACGCATAACAAAATAATATATCTTAATAATGAATGTAAAGTTTAGAGACTATTTTTAGAAAAGAAATTCACCTTAGTCTATACTTCCACAGGGTGAAACAAATAGTGAAATTCACTGGCAAGCAAATATAAACCCACAATTATATAAGTAAAACTGAGTTGATAACAGAAATGCAAAGAGTTCCTACTCAGGCATATCTGTAAAGCACAGACTAACAGAGATCTCAGTCCAATAATTGGCATAAACATTCTAAAAGCAACCACTACTTCAGTCTGTGGGCTTTTAAGAAACTTCTCTACTGGGTAAAACTTTTACTCTGAGGATGGTGCCACTCTATCAGGATACAAAAACAGACTTATGGTCACAACAACAGTCACATCCATAATTACACTTCCTTGCACTAAGTGTAAAGGATCTGTTAGAATATAACATGCCAAGTAAGAGAGCATTCTGTCACTGGTGTTCTAATCCAAACAGGACTCAATAGTCACTTCAAATTAAGACTTTAATTAAGAGTATTTTTTTCTTTATAATGACAGTTGAAACAAATTTTTAACTTGACCAAAACAATGCTTTTTAGTATGGACTGATAACGTTTTGCTAAAACTTTAAGTCATTTATTTATTCATCTTTTGTTTGTATTTATACATGTGATACATGCAGCTAGGCAACATATATACTAATAATAAAGTCAATCAAGATATGTTTACAATGAAAATCTTTCATAAATTGTTCTGTTTCAGTTTTTCCTGATAACATTTTCTGAAAATCTATGAATAAATTCCATTAGAAGATTATAAAATAAATGATAGCTGTTTAGTAAAATAAATAAAAAATAGTCACATCTGAAACTGTTTTTCTATCTTAGCCTATTTATCTTACAAATTCTACTCTATTTATACTTTGTACTTGTCACTAAACATCACCCAGAGTCAGAACTATCACTACCCAAGAGCATATTATTAACAGCTATTGTTGGCTAACTATTATATCAGTTACTTAATATGAAATTATTAACATAACAATACCAAAAACTAATTTTAGCATGAATTCTACCCGTAAAATGTTTTCGAGTTCAATTTAAGTATATTTAGTCTTAATTTAAATTAATCTTTATTTTATTTTAAGTCATTAAAGATGTAATATAAGCATATTAATTTTTTGTGCCAAAAAACCTGTGGTTTATAAGTCAAAACCACTGTCATTATTATGGTTTTGACCAAACAATTCAACTACTGTGACATCTATTATCTCTCCTCTTTCTCTGGATCACTTTCTAACTCAAAGTAACAGGTATATAAAAGCATTCTAATTGTTTTCCTGAATTATTGTTTTCCTGTATTAAGCACAAATAATTTAATACAAATTCTTCTAATGTGGAAAATCATTACTCTGTTAAAAAATATTTAACAAAAGCTAGTACAGGGACTAAGCCACTTCCCTTAAGTCACTTCTCTTGCGTGTGGGTGACCCACCCCAGGTCAATACCTGGCACAATATATGGTCCACAAACACTACAAGGGACAACATTGGCTTTTGGTCATTACTGGGTGTGGCTCTATCCCACCTTGTCCCTCATTTCGGTCCAGGTCTAGGACCCAAATTCTCTGAGAACTAATATTTTATATAGACACTTCTGATTCCTTGACTTGGTAATATTTCATGTTAGATTAATAGAATAGCCTAATGTTGGTAAGACAGTTACATTTCGATTAAAACAGTTCTTCTACATCTCTTACTTAAAGAACTTATCACATGCATACTTGTTTCATTACTGCTGTGACTAAACCTTTTTTAAAAAAAATGCACTCCATGGGGCTGGAGAGAGAGCACAGCTTTTGCCTTGCAAGTAGCCGACCCAGGACCATTGGTGGTCTGAATCCTGGTATTCCATATGGTCCCCTGTGCCTGCCAGGAGTAATTTCTGAGCAGAGAGCCAAGAGTAATCCAAGCGCCATCGGGTGTGGCCCAAAAACAAACAAAAAAAAAACCAAAAAAAAACACACCCACAAAAATGTACCCTATACTTTTTACCACACTTGTTGCTTATGTTATTTAAAATAACACATTTTAATATGAATGAAAATATATCATATTAAAATATAACAAATTAAAACATTTTATAAATGAAATAGTTTAAAAGTCCCACAGCTCTATTCAGTGGCATTAAGCAAATAAAACATTAGATAAGTAATTTAAATTATTTTATGTATCTTGTACATTATGTCTAATTCTTTAATACTTTGTTTCAATTTTAAATAAAAAATGGGGAATATAGGAGCTCCCAGTATGCTCTGAGACTATATATACACATATATACATATATATGTTCTGAGAATACACATATGTCTGTGTACCCACACATATACACAAATATACAGGTAAAACCAAAATGTAAGCTGCATTCAACAGGGTCATGCCAGATGCAAATTAGAATTCAAGTCTCTTTCATACTGCATTAGCTTTAATGAAGAAAAATTTTTATAGTTTTAAAAAAATTTCCCATTTATCCTACACTTGCCTCATTTTTCCTTTTCTGAGTAAGATTTTATTTTGGGGGGACGTCACATCCGGTGGTGCTCAGAACCAGTTACACCTGGCTCTGTGCTCAGAAATTGATCCTGGCAGGCTTGGAGGACCACATGGGATGCTAGGAATAGAACCATCATCTGTCTTGGGTCGGCCATGTGCCAGGCAAATGCCCCACCATTGTGTTATCTTTCCGGCTCCATAATTTTTCTTTTCTGTGAAATATCTCCTCTCCACTTTCTAGACAGATAAACAAAATAAACTGCTTTCACTTCCATTAATCTCTAATTCTAGAATAGTGTTTTCCAAAGGTGAAAGTGGCCCCTAGGGGGCAATCTGGAGAGACGGGGTGGTCATTTGCTGTTTGTTTACTTGAAGAAGGTAGATTTCCAGGGAGAGTGATAAGTGATCTTTTTGGTTTCCCCTGAAAAGGGACAGCAGGACAATAAGTTTAGAAATCTTGGTACAAATTCTTCAAATCCAGTTTATTTTCTTGGATTAGATATAGTGAAAATGTTATGATCATCATAAGCTTGGTAGCATCTTCTCTAGAGGTAGTTTTAGAATGTTAGAAAACATACTTTTACCATTCATGACTAGCATGCCATTAAAGACTAACTGACATGGCACTGAACAGACTGGGGCAAGTAAGATTACTAACTACTTCTAAGTATCTTCATCGTGTCTTTTAGGTATATCAGTAAGAAGAGAGCCAGGTGTTCCTGGTCCACCTGGCCCCACTGGACCTCGAGGGTTCCCAGGTCCAACTGGACCACCGGGAAAACCAGGTCATGGAAGTCCAGGACCCCAGGGAGAGCCAGGGATTCCAGGGCCACCAGGACATTCGACTACTGGGAAACCAGGTTCACCAGGACTACCTGGAAAACAAGGGGAGAGAGGACCACATGGACCTAAAGGAGATACTGGATCTGCTGGCTTACCAGGTCCACGGGGTCCACCAGGATTGCCGGGAATCCCTGGACCCACTGGAATTTCCACTCCAGGAAAGCCTGGACAACAAGGACCTATAGGACCCCCTGGACCTAGGGGCTTTCCTGGGGAAACAGGAGTGCCAGGAGCCCCTGGCACAAATGGCCGAAAAGGAGACAAGGGATACGGAGCTCCTGGCCGAATGGGAGAGAGGGGCCTTCCTGGCCCTCAGGGTCCCATGGGACCTCCTGGACCTCCGGGAGTGGGGAAAAGAGGTGGAAATGGGCTTCCTGGACAGCCAGGCAGCAAAGGTAGTCAAGGCTTCCCAGGAGAGAGGGGACCACCTGGCCCACCAGGCCCTCAAGGCCCTCCTGGGGGACGGGGACCAGAAGGCACTGGAAAACCAGGAGCCGCTGGAACCCCAGGACAGCCTGGGGTTCCAGGAACAAAGGGTAACCCTGGGGCTCCTGGAATTGCTGGCCCCCCAGGGCCCCCGGGCTTTGGGAAACCAGGCTTACCAGGCATAAAGGGACAAAGAGGACCTGCTGGCCTGCCAGGAAGCCCAGGTGCCAAAGGGGAACAAGGCCCAATAGGTCATCCTGGGGAGACAGGTCTGAAAGGTCCCCCTGGAAATATAGGCCCCCAGGGTCCAAAAGGCATTCCAGGGAACCATGGGATGCCAGGGCCAAAAGGTGAGCCAGGGCCTGCTGGGCCTGCAGGACGCCCTGGGGCCAAGGGAGAAAAGGGATCCTCTGGGTTAAATGGAAAACCAGGGTCTACAGGACAAACAGGTGTCAGTGGTTCTAAGGGTGACCCAGGGTTACCAGGCCCAAAAGGCGAAACTGGAGTTAGAGGACCTCCTGGTTTGCCAGGTCCCATGGGCCCACCAGGAATTAAAGGAGTGCCAGGATCCAATGGTGAGGATGGTCAAAGAGGTGCCCCTGGAATACCAGGCACCAGAGGACCCACTGGGCCACCAGGTATTCCAGGATCTCCTGGAACTAAAGGCGATACAGGAGCTCCAGGTCCTCCTGGCCCAGTTGGCATAGCAACAAAGGGCCTCAATGGACCCACTGGGCCACCAGGGCCTCCAGGTCCCAGAGGTCATACTGGAGACCCAGGGCTCCCAGGGCCACCAGGCCCTCCAGGCCCTCCAGCCCAGTTAGGCCAGTCAGCCCAGTCAGGCTTTACAAAGACAAAGACGAGTGGAAGGCCTAGTCTTTCCGGGATGCCTCTTGGCAGTGCTCATCAGGGCATAACAGGCATGCCTATATCAGCTTTCACTGTTATTCTTGATGAAGCTCACCCAATAAGAGGGACTCCCATTCCCTTTGATAAGATTATGTACAACAAGCAACAGGATTATAACCCAAGAACAGGGATTTTCACCTGCAGGATACCAGGTATATATTATTTCTCCTACCATGTGCATGTGAAAGGGTCCCAACTGTGGGTGAGTCTGTATAAGAACAATAACCCAGTGATGTATTCCTACATTCAATACACAAAAGGCTACCTGGATCAGTCTTCGGGTAGCACCATACTGGAGCTTAGGGAAAATGACCAGGTGTGGCTCCAGATGCCCCACATTGCCCCTAAAAGCCTGCACTCCTCCAAATATGCTGACTCCTCCTTCTCAGGATTTCTAGTGGCACCAATGTGATCAAGTTCTCAAAGAGATAATAGAAATCTGCTTGAAAAGGCAACACCCTTCACCCCGTACCCGCCTTGACTCCACTGAACCCCACAAAATGCATATGGATGTAGGCTGAAAAAAATGTCTCAAATCTGAATTTTCCAAAATACAGGATTAAGCTTTCAGATCAAGAAATTTTCCCTCTATAAAAAGTGGGTACCAGTGATAAATATGTGAAGAATCAAATTTCCATAAGCAATTCAAAGAGTTTTTAAAGCTTTCTGTGAACTCCTTCTTCAATATTTATGATTTGTATCATGAAAGGCCAAAGAGGGAGCTCAATAGACTGAAAGCAAAATCTGCATATAGGAAACCTGAGTTCTAACCCTGGCATCACATGGACCTGGGCCCAAGCACTGCTAGGTGTAGACCAGAAGGCAAAAATAAATAAATAAAACAAGAGCTTCATCCTGAAGCCCAGCAAATAACAAAAGTAAGTTAATAAATAAAATGACTTCAAAAAGCACTCAAATGTGAAGCTTTAAATTATATTAAATTTTCTCTTAAATACCTTGGCATTATCCTTTTAAAACAAACCTGGCTTTAAGAATCAACAGGGAAATATCTAGGAAATACTGAGGAGGCATCATAAATCATGAAAGAACTTAAATACTTGAACATTCAAATTGAAAAGACACCAAACAGCCAAAGATATTTTTGTTACTGCATGAATTCCTAGACCTATATGGCCCTGATCTTCCATCGGGGTCTGCTCAAAATACAGGTGCAAATCAACTTTTTATACCTTTTACTAAAAATAAAATGACATATTAAAATCTATTACATTAATATTAATTTGAAATAAGGTGCTTTAGTCATGAACCTTTTCACAACTTGCTGTAATTGCAAAAAAGTTTTCTAAATACTCTTCACAACTTGAAATAAGTTGTGAATAAGTCTCTTTCATTCAATGCAAGTATGATTAGAATTGCAGCAGAAGCCTCATGTCCCAAGTCCAGGACACTGAAGAGACATAAATTGGAAGCAAATGCCAACGAAGGAAAGAATCCATACAGGTTCAGGAACACCCACATGAAAGCCTTCTGCTCATAAGAAGCGGAAGCTTAGTGGCGAAAAACCAAAACTACAAGCGTTTTTTCCCTGAGACCCAGGGTCTTTATTAGCAAGCACATCCTGCAGCAGAGAACAGGTGGTTCTTTGGCACCAACCCAAAGGATGCTTCCATCCAAAGGTGCTTCTGACCAATGAGCAACAAACATATCCTGAATAGGATGGAACCCAGTTAATCCAGCAAGATTTTCCTCAATTCCTTAATGAACTTAAGTAATATGGTTTTGTGGGTTCATAATATAGTGAAATATGCACTTCTATCTTCCTTGCCTTGTACCTTCTATTCTTGCAAAATTATAAACAATGCCAATATTTTCAATATCTGACTAGAAAGGAAAGACATTATTTATTTATACTCTGTACTGTATTTGTTTTTATATTACTGTTTAAAACTTTTAGGAAGTGCCTCACTTATTAAAGCATGAAATGTTTACCTACTTATTCACAATGTAATAAAATAACATCAATAGACTTTTGCGTTAAATTTATTCAACAGCACTTGTTATTCTCAACTAATTTTCTAAGGCTTTTTATTTTACAAGGTTATAAAAAATAAAATGAATAGTGTGTATGTGTGTTTCATTTTACAAGGTTACTAAAAGATATAATAGTGTGTGTGTGTGTGTGTGTGTGTGTGTGTGTGTGTGTGTGTGTGTGTAACAGTTCTCAGGGATGCTCCCTACTTGAGTACTCAGTATACTGTGAAGACTTCATGGAAGCACATATGACCCAGGAAACAGGCCTAGTGATAGGGTATCGATGAGGGAGACAGACCATCAACAGGAAACAATGTTTCTCTTCAACATATGGAAAAAGCAGGCAGCAGAAATACATGAAGTCTAAGCAAAAATTATGCAGTTACTGTGTATTATTTTGGCATGCTTTAAAATCTTAATATTTAGGATTATTTTGATGGTTTAAATTATATGAAAAGGCAACGTTTTTAAAAAACATATCAATCAAAAGCAAGTAGCTTTCTATGATGGAAAACAGTTCTTAAGCATCCAAAAGTCCCTGTGTGAATTAGAATAATCTGGTTCAAGAAGCTAGGGTACAGATACTACAGTGATATTTCTTTACTTCTTAAAATCGTGAAATCTTGGACAGCAGCTAGGGATATGATCATTCTGGATCAATCAGTCCTATATTTAAGCCACGAGAATGGAATTTTCACTTTCCCTACCTGTCTGTAAATACTACACTAATGATTACAGGTGTCTCCAACTTTAATGCCTATGAGAGGAAAAAGCAAAGGTGGAATTTTCAGGAAAATATAACAAACAATCTGATTGGCAGACATGTAAAGAGAATATGCTAGAAATACCGTCATTTACAGTGATGTAAAGTCAAGAATAAAGAACCTTTAAAATTTAAGTGCTTTTTACTTTACGGCAAAATTTAGGATCTGACTAAATTTTCATTCAGAGACAGCAAAACAGGTAACATCTAATTTATTAAATAGAAAGCATTTAACAAATATCTACTAGAAAGTCTGTCTTCATTACTCACCCTTGAAAGCTGACATTTTGTAATTGTGTTGTATAGCAGCAACTATATCCTTCCAAAAATCAAATGTTTTTTGACCATTGTTGTGCTAAAAGAAAAATTTCAAATAAACAAAAGCAATATTGTCCTTTTTAAGCAAAACAGAGAAACAGCTATATATTACTGTACTCTAAAATTTGGACTTGTGACAGAAATCCAAGGCTAATAAACTTCCATTCATCTTTGATTTTAGAAAAAAAATTACGTAAGGATAACTATTACAAAGACACACAACTAAGTATTATATAGTTCAGTTAACCTAAATAAAAGTAAGATTCGTACATAACAATAACAGACTATTGTAAACATGAGTAAATTTACAAGGTTATAGCTTACAATATTAAAAAAAATGTCACTACAAATACTCCAACACCAATATGGCTAAAATGCTGAAATGTTTCATGGTTTTCTTTATTTTTGTTTTAACCCATACCTGGCAGTGCTTAGAGATTGCTCCTGGCTCTGTGCTCAGGAATCACTGCTGATGGGGCTCTGGTGACCATATGAGTTGCTGAGAATTAAACCCAGATTGGTGCTGAGCAAGTCAAGTACTCTATCCTCTAAGCCAGCCCTCTCTTAAGAGGTTTAAACACTCCCCAAAGCTTACTACTTAAAATTTAGGCCACATTTGCCTAACTTTCAATTATAAAATAAGTGCAAGTCTCTAAGAAGAGATATTTAAAAAATTCCAAATGCAAAATGTAAATAATTTATATTAAAATTTCTATTTTAGGGGCCAGAGAGATAGCACGGATGTAGGGCTTTTGCCTTGCATGAAGAAGGACGGTGGTTCAAATCCCGGCATCCCATATGGTCCCCCCCTGAGCCTGCCAGGAGCAATTTCTGAGCATAGAGCCAGAAGTAACCTCTGAGCGCTGCCAGGTGTGACCCAAAAAATAAAAAAAAAATTCTATTTTAGTATTTCTTTATATTGTTATTTATATTTCTTTATATTAAAATACATAACTATAAAGAATTTGATTTGCTAGAAAATATAACTACTAGTGTTTTCCATTTAAACAGATCAGTCATCAGTTGTATCTATTATACAAACAGAAACGTTTGAAGATGAACACAATTACTGGAATAAAATAAGAAAATGACTCAAATATTAATAAAAACCAACACAAACATATCAATATTGCTTAACACATTCTAAAATAACCTTAATTTTGATTAAAAATAAACCTATGTTATTTATTAATACAATCATTATAATTTAAAAAGACAACAATGCAAAAATGTGATTCTCATATAAAACCAACTGGCTCATTTTCATGGGTCTAAGTATCAATTTGAATATATGGTATGCAAAGAGAAAGTCAACATGTATTAAATTTAGACACAAACAAATTAAAATTATTCATGTCTTGGGCTGGAGCAATTGTACATGAGGCAGGGAGCTTCCCTGCAAGCAGCCATCCCAGGTTTGATCTCTGGCATCCTACATGGTCCTCTGAGCCCACCAGTAGTGATCCCTGAGCACAGAGGCTGTGGTAAGCGCTGAGCACCACCAAGTGTGGCCAAAAACCAACCAAACCAAAACATCATCCCATTTCCCTGTCTTATATTAATTAGTACAGAGCCACGAGTAAAGCAAGCCCTGAGCACAGCCAGTGTGGAACCCCCACATAAAAAAGCAGCACTCAACTCAAAATACACAGACATAATCCTCTGATTAAATACTAAATATTTATCACAGTTTCTAAAAGATGTGTCCTTACCTTTGTTAAAGTGTCTACAACTCTGGCACACAGAAGCGCTCCTGGCAGATCAAAGTAGTTATCATAAAAATAATATTTTCCTGAAAATTAAACATTAAAATAAGACAAGTTAGTGCTTAATTGATGTGGTATACACAGAAACCTGGCCACAGAAGCATCATCTTTTTAAAGGGTAAGTAAGAAGTTATATAAAAGTAAAAACATAATATTGTTAATTTCATTAAAAACACTAAATTATTTTGAAAAATATTAGAAAGTAAAAAGAGGTTATGCCCCAATATGGATTATGAAAATGCCACAATTTATGTTATTAATGTCCCTGAATTTTAAAACCCACCATAAGGAATTCAAATACAACTGTGCTTTATCTGTGATGATTGTCCACTAACAAAACCACAGTACATTTTTATGCTATTTTATGAACTATCAGACAAATTTTTGTTTTGTTTTGTTTTGATTTAGGGTCACATCCAGTGATGTTCAGGGGTTCCTCCTGGCCTTGCTCAGGGGACTATATGGGATGCTGGGGGATAGAACCTGGGTCAGCTGAGTGCAAGTCAAGCACCTTACCTGCTGTACTCTCTCCAGCCCTATTAAATTTCATTTCAATGGCACAAACTGAGTGATAAACGACTCAGAAATGCAGGACAAATACACTGGTATCTCAGAGATGTGTGGGGCTTGACTTTTTTTTTTTTGGTTTTTGGGCCACACCCAGCGGTGCTCAGGGGTTACTCCCGGCTGTCTGCTCAGAAATAGCTCCTGGCAGGCACGGGAGACCATATGGGACACCTGATTTGAACCAACCACCTTTGGTCCTGGATCGGCTGCTTGCAAGGCAAACACTCTGTGCTTGACTTTCTAATTGACCTTAGGGAAACATTAATCTAAGTCCTTCCTTGGCAAAGATTTAATTAGTAATCTGCTGTCCTTGGGTAGATCTTTTAACAATACCATGGTCCCTTGGTCCTTGTTTGATTCCAATCATAGGTGTGCAAACAGCATCCATCCCTTTCAAGAACACCAAGAAATGGTCCAACTTTCGTGGTGTATGGAAGACTTCTACTTCGTCTTGGATGGTAACATCAGACCTCTGTATCTAGAGATCTTGGTGACTGTGCAGTTCAAGTAATGGAGCTTATGATGAAGTCTTTCTTTGTGGTTCTAGCAGTTCTGCTTCTTCAGTGTCGTTTTAATCCATCTTCTGTAGTTGGTGGTCTTGGTCATTATGTTGCTCCTAGGATGGAGCCTGGGTCTTTCGTTATGTTTCTGGAAGACCCGTTCAGTTGCGGTTATCTCAGTCAGACCCCTGAAATTGGAGATCTTGTTTGTTGAACAAATCGTAGACCAAAAGCTAGGCTAGAGCTTTTTGTTGCTGTTCTTGTTGTTGGTCCCTGGATGCGTACTGTCCAGTCCTGGTTGTAACAACCAGTCGTCTGTATACAGCGATCTTAGCTTTTGCACAGAACAATGGATGACATGTTTTCTGATTTCTTTTTTTTTTAATTTCTTTTTTTTTTTTTTTTTTGGTTTTTCGGGCCACACCCTTAGATGCTCAGGGGTTACTCCTGGTTACGCGCTCAGAAATTGCCTGATTTCTTTTAAAGGCAAATTAAGCACAGAGGAAAGCTGTGGATTCCATGAGACAGTGCCGCCCCCTAGTGGGCAGAGCTGTGGGAACACAGATTGGGTGAATGGTCTTTTCCCAGCTTGGGAAGATTTGTGCCAAGCTTTTTGGAAAAGGGACAGAAGTTACTTCCACAGAGAAACAACAGTAGTTCTCAATATCATCTTCATAAGACTACTAGCCCATTGAACTTGTACTATTTATTAAGACTTGAGATACCTAAAAACATTCCATATCTAACCTGAACACAGAATCTCAGTTTTTCCTATCAACTTTTTGTTTCATCTAGAGCATGTTTTTTGTTTGATCGAACCTGGGTCGGCTCATATAAGTCAAATGTCCTGCCCTCCCCATTGTGCTATCGTTTTAGCCCAAGAATATTTTCTTCCTGACTTTTTCAACTCCCTATATAAAAAAATACTCGTATATAAAAAAAATTCCAATGACAATAAACATAACAGTTAACATCATAGTAACAAGGAATTTGAAATACTTTTAGTTTATCATATTTTCTAAAGCCAAGCAGGTGTATGACAAACTGTAAAGGGAGAGAATGCAGATATGGAACTACCCACCTTGACTAAACTTTTTAAATTTTATTTTAGGCACTGTAACTTACACTTTTAATGGCAAGGTTTCATTCATAAAACATATCGGCACCACACTCTCCATCTTAGTGTTTGTTTCTTCTACCACTGTCCCTGTGTCTCTGTTTTCCTTTTCCCCAGTTGCCTGCCTGTAGTGATATGCTTCCTACCAAAGACCAGTTCTCAGTTTGTTTCTTTGGGGTACTTGTTATTTCTTTGTCTTTATATATTACATATAAATGAGGTAATTCTGTCTCTGTCCCTGTCCTTCTGACTAAATTCATTCAACATGTTCTTTAAATCCATCCATGGGTTGTATGATTTCATCTTTTATTACATTAGAGTAGTATTCCACTCTGTATATGAATTATAATTTCTTTATTCAGTTATTCTTACTCAGGTTGTTTCCAGATTTTGGCTATTCTAAATAATGCTGCTACTACAAAAGCAAAAGTGCAGAATGCCTTTTTTGAATAGTTTTTGGGTCCTAGGGGTTGATGAAAGAAGTGGAACTGCTGAATCGTATGGAAGCCTAATTCTTAGTTTTGAGAAATGTCCTTATTGATTTCCAAAAAGAATAAACTTGTTGAGATTCCCATCAGCAGTGAATTCCCACCATATCCACACAAACAACTGGTTGGTTGTGAAGTTTAGCAGTTTCACTGATGTGAAATAATATCTCTTTGCTGTTTTGCTTTGGAAATCCCTGATGATGAGTGATGCAGAGAAGTACTCTCATATATATTTTGGTAATTTGTATATCCTTTTTGAGGACATTTCTGTTAATCTCTCCCTCCCATTTTTTGATGGGTTATTATTTTTTTTCTGAAGTTCTTCCAGTACTTTACATATCAAATATAAAACCTTTTGCCAGATAAGTGTGAGAAATATTTCTCAGTCTGTGGGGTATCTTTATAGTCTGGTCATTGTTTACTTTGAGGCACAGAAGGACTTTAATTTGATTTGGTTTCATTTGCGTGTTTCCTTTTGCTTAATAGCATTGAAACATTAAAGATACCTTGAGATTCATCAAACATTATACCTATATGTTCCTCAACATACTTTATTGGATTTTTGTGGATGCAGATATATATTAGGTCTTCAATCCATTTTGATTTCACTTTTCTGCATGCTATTAGAAGGGGCTAGAGTTCATTCTTTTTCCTAACACCATTTGTTGAGGAGGTTTTTCTGTTCTACTCATACTTTTAGATCCTCTGTTAAAATTAACTATCCATATACACAAAGATCTACCTCTGGGCATTTAATTATATTCCATTGTTCTGAGAGTCTGTTCTTACTCCAGGAACACACTGTTCTCATTATTACTGCTTTATATTATAATTTAAAATTGGGTAAGAGATGTTTCCCATTTTCCTTTTCCCTAGGATTGCTTTGAATATTCATGGGGATTTATTACGCCATATAAATTTCAATAATGTTTATACCTTTAGAAACTGTAATGAACATTTTTATCAGTACAGCACTTAATCTGTATAGTATTTGGGCAAGCCTGTAATTTTGACAATATTAATTATTTCAACCCATGAACACCCATGTCCTTGTGATCCTTTTGATTTCTTTTAGTAGGGATTTATCTTTGTAAAAGCATTTCATTTCCTCTGTTAAGCTGATTCTGGGTATCTGATTTTCTAAGGGATAACTATGAATGGGATTTTTTCAAAATTTCTCTTCTATTATTTGCATATAGGAAAGCCAGGGATTTCTGCACTCTAATTTTATAGCTGACAAGTTTACTGTACAAATCTATTATTTCTAGGTTTTCTGTAGGTTTTAGTTTTGTAGATGTTATCTGCATGGAGTAAGTTTAACTTTTTTCCAACAAAGATGTTCTTAATATATTTTGTCTACTTGTTATGGCAAAAATTTCTAAAAATATAGTTTTAATAGTAGTGATAAGAGTGGGCACCTGTGCCTTGTGGCCAATATTACGAGTGAGAATGTCCCATATGAAATGTCTGGTAATGTTAATTTTATATCCTGGGTGAAGGGCCTTATATATGTCTGCCATTTTCTCCTATAAGGAGCCACTGTTTCCTTGTTGCACTTTTGCTTGAATGATTTATCAAGCAGTGAAAGAGGAGTGTAAAGTTTTTCTATTATTTGTACACAATTTTTATTATTTAAATGTCTTTGCATGTGTGAGAGCCCTGGCCATACACATACAAAGCAAGTGTTCTACCACTGAGCTACATCTCTATCTTCTAATATCTGCAACCATTTTTGAAAAAATCCTTTCATATTAAGAAAGCAAAAATGCAGAAGAGCATTTAAAATAAGAGAAAAATAGATTATACTAAATCTGATAGAAAGTAAGACAATTCTGAAGAACAGAAAAAGAGAGTGACATGAAAAAGTGGGGGTAGGGGATGAAGAAATAAAATTAATGACTGATCACCTACAACTACAAAAGATATAGAAACCTAAAAAATGTTTTCCCATCTACTTTTCTGCACAAGACAGCCAAGAAGTTGCCATCGAACACAATCTCCATGGCCCAAACCCTGTAAGTGCCCCACCCAATATGGGGGGTTCTGATCCATGCCATGTTTTGGGCACAGGAGAGCAATTATTATACCTAAGTCCTAATATTCCTTCCTCAAGAACAAATGCCAATTCAAAAATCATAAGAAAAATGTTTAATAAAACAACAAAATGCCAGAGAGAAATCAGATAGAAATGGAAAACACACCCTTTCTTTAAAACAACTGCTATTCCCTGGTACTCCCTGCCTGGAAGGAGGCAAAGGGGCACCCTCAGGCTTCAGGTACAGGGACCAAAATCAAGGAAGTCACCATGGCCCCCCCAAATGAGTCTTACCTGAGCGACATGCCATCTCTGTGTCTGACATGAAGTGCTTCCACTCCTTTCTGCCATATTCTTCTGCAACAGCCTCTGGAGACATCATTTTTGTGCCATTGCTTGCTCTGTTTGAAGAGAAGAAGCGTCTTATCATCAATGGCTCTTCTGAACATATCTTCCTCTGGCACTGCTATTGTTGGCCCTGCTAGGCCCAACCAAGTTTATGTTTTGTATTTTTGTTTTCAATGGGTCACTTGCTTAATTTGAATACTATGTCCTCTGGATGGCTTTAGCATTTCCTGAAGTTCACAGGCTAAAAGCAAGCAATCAGGAGCAAGTCACAGACTGTTAGTACTTTTATGATATATAAACTATAATTCTGGAAGAAATATGACACACAAACTTTTCCTAATGAGCTGCTACTTAACAAGAAATCTAAGCTGAGTCTCCCTGTAATAATCAGGAACCAAGAAAATGGTTCAATGGCTGAAGGCACTTGCTTGGCAAGTACATCATGAGTTCAAACTCAGTGCTGTCTACAAATGCTACTGCAATCCTAATGATAATAATATTCTTCTGGCAAGAAAGGAACTGGAAGATGGCTTACTGGAAGCACATGTGCCAGATGACTGCACCACAGTCTGCAGTCCCTGACAAAGCAAAAAAAAAAAAAAAGTTAAGTGGGTGATCTGGCAGCAGAAAAGATCAAGGAGGAAAAAGAAAGCACAGAGTTAAAAAGAGAGTTGTTCCTGGCCTACAGGAGGGATAGGTTGCCAAGTCAACCAGGAAATGGGGGAAGAGGGCAAAAGGCAAGGTAGGGGAGCAACATGCCCACTCAAGGCTATGACAACATGGCTAAATACACAATCAGTAACATATAGACAAAGGCTACAAACTCTGAATAGCAATAAAAGAAAGTCCATAAAATACAAGAAGTCGCCAGTACTATGCCCCTTAACATCAGTCTTAGGATATTGTTAGGAGAGTTGACTCCAATGGTAAAGGTAATAAAAGCAGAATGCAAACATACAGAACTGGATTAACTCAAAAGCTCTGCAGAGTGGAAGAAACTATCAGTAAAACAAAAAGAGACCTTCCTCATGGAAGAAAACATGGGTACATCACCTGTCCAACAGGGGTTAATATCCATTATGTACAGAGAACTAAAAATCCATAATAAAAATTAACTTAAAAAATAAAAATTAACTTAAAAACAGGCAGAAGAACTTGATGTTTCTCCAAAGAAGATATTTAGAAAGATGGCTTGATGCTTCTCTAAAGATTTTTAAAGATGGCCAAGAAGCACATAAAAATATAATTAACATCATTTATTATGAGGGAAATGCAAATTCAAGCAATAATATCACCTCATAGTTATGAAAATGGCTGTAGGACAAAACAACAAGTGTAGAAACAACAAGTGCTGTAGAAAAAAACAAACTCTGTAGGTGGGAATGTATACTGGTACAGTCATTATGAAAAACAGTGAAGAGAGTGATAAAAATATAAAATTAGCAGTTCTATCATCTGTCATTCCATTTCTGGGTAGTTACAAAACATAAAAACATGAATTCAAACAGATATATCTTACACCATTGAAAACCAGTCAATATTATGCAGTTTATTTAGATATTATACTGCAAAGCATTTTCCTTTTTGTGTCACATTACTGCAGAAAAGCAGAATGAAATAAGAGGGCAAGTGAAGGTAAAATAACAAATGGTGTTCTTTTTATATAGAGATGAACATGATAAAGTTCTGTGCAAAGATGGGAAATACTTAATGAGAAGTGATCAATAAGGAATCACATAGTGGATGCAACCAGGCATAACAGAATAATAAAACAATGCAGGAAATTGTTAGTGAGCAAAGAAGTTATATGGAGAGGGTTGGACTGTGGAGAAAGGCAAGAGTGGGGTCAGAGAGACATAACAATAAAAAATGAAACTGTAGGATGTCCCACATGATTAAAGATAACCAAATACGGGGCCGGGCGGTGGCGCTCGAGGTAAGGTGCCTGCCTTACCTGCGCTAGCCTAGGAGACGGACCGCGGTTCGATCCCCCGGCGTCCCATATGGTCCCCCAAGCCAGGAGCGACTTCTGAGCGCATAGCCAGGAGTAACCCCTGAGCGTCACCGGGTGTGGCCCAAAAACCAAAAAAAAAAAAAAAAAAAAAAAAAAAGATAACCAAATACATATGATTATCACTGGAGAATTAAAGTTCATAATCAAAGCTGCATTTGGCATCACTACATATCGGCATACATTTTCTCTCTTGTTGCTAAATGAACAAAAAATACAGAAGGACTGGTTCACAATATGAAGCTCACCACGAAGAATGGTGAGTGTAGTTAGGGAAATAACTACACTAACAACTATCAAGACAATCTAGATGAGTGAGAGAAGTAGAAGTAGAATGCCTGTCTCAAATACAGGCAGGAGTTGAGAAGGGGGTGGGCATTGGTGGTGGGAATGTTGCACTGGTGAAGGGAGTTTATGACTGAAACCCAACTATAATCATAAATGTAATCTTGGTGCTTAAGTAAAGACTTTATTTAAAAATAAAAAAAATAAAGGATCCAAGGAGAAAGTACTAAGGTTAAAAACAACCGGGTTCCATTCCCAGCATCACATGGCTTTCTGACCATAATTGGGTATAGCCCTAGAAACTCCAAGCATCATCAGGATGGCCCTAATGGTCTGTTGGATTACTGGTCACACCAGTAATCAATTCAAACTCCACCCTGCATGTGATCTGGGGATGAGATTACTGGATTATTCCCTATTTAGTATTCCTATCTCACACTAGGGTGTGGCCTGGTTGTTGTCAATAAAAGCAGGGGTCTGAGGAAGGCAGGATCTCACTCTTCTGTATTCCTTCACTGAGCAGCTTTCCTTCTTAGGAGCAGGCTTGAGTGGTGGGATTCCTTGCTTGAGTACTGGGTTTCCTGAACATGTTCTTGTACCTTCTCACTTCTCACTGTGTGGATTATTTCCTATATCAATATTTGCTTCCAGACCTAGATCTGTCTGGACTTCATTTTGGAGCCTGGGGCTCCAGTTATAGTGGTCCACAACATCTACAACACTATATATATATATATATATATATATATTCACACTATATTGAACCTAGTACTGAATTGTAGGTCAATTTAGCCAAGAATCACTAAGAGTGGTCCTAGTCACGTCCCTGAGCTTCCCATCAAAAACATAAAATGAATAATAATCACTATAAGCATCTCTTCTGTTCTAGTTGGCTGTCATAAGAAAAGATCTGGGCAGTGTAATTTTGTCCCATGTAAAAACAATAATTATTGAGTAAATATATAAATGTATACCACTGAATAAAAAGAAAATATCTTTAGTAGATTAAAATAAACTCTAGCCCATCCAAACAATAGAATATTAATCAGTGTGTGTGTGCATGGGGGGAGGGACAGTGAGCTAACCAGTCATGAAAAGACATGGAAGAAGATTAAATCCATAATAAATGCAGTTAATCTGAAGTAATGTTTACTATATGATTTGAACTATGAATCTGGCAAGAAACTAGAGATAGCATAAAGATTATTGATTGCCAGGGACAAAGGAAGAGAAGTGAATGAGTACTACAAAAAGGGTATTTTCAGGACATTAGAAGTGTTTTATTTAATACTGCTATCAGTAAGTAGTATAATAATCAAATTGTAAAATGTGATCGTGAAGGTGGAAGACTAGAGGGAGAAAATTTAGGAACAATGATGGAAAAAAGCTGACATTGTTGGTTTGATTGGTGCTAGAACTTTAGACTATTTGCTAAAATTCAATTATAGTAACTTGTAAATATGATTCTTTTAAAGTATGAGTCAAAATTTTAACTTACAACTAAAAATGATTACCTGAGCACAGTGCCATTATCTGCAAGTTTAATGAAGCTCCCATCTTCCAGATCCAAAGCTAAGCCCTTGCAACTGAAAGAGAAAAGTTTACCAATCAGCATATAGTTGCCTAATCAAAAAAAAAAAAAAAATTGTATTTTAAAAATTCAGTTCTAACAAGAGATTCTCCCACTCAAATGAGTGATATGTTGATCAAATGAATAAGAATATCCAGGAATCTAACATTAAATATCCAAAGAGCAAGCGTATTATGAAAACTGTTATGTGGGCAAATAAAGAACAGCCTGCTTACTTTATAAAAGCCTTCAGAGTTTAAAAAAAGAAATTTCACACTCACAGAAAAGAAGAAAATGAATACCACTACAAGTCTCTGTTACAATGAGCAAATGTTTGCCATCAAATAAAGCACACACATATTTATAGTCTACAAGTGAAGTTATTAGCCAGGATTTCTTCTATATTCTTTGGACTTTTTCTTGATTTTAATCAGGATAAAAGAAGTTGCCTTCTGGAAAAGGCATATTATTAAAACCCACTAAAAAAAAAAAGTCAAATACTAAGATTTAGGTTCTTCAAAGTAAGAGTTCTGGGATTTGGTGAGTAAAATGGGAATTATCATGATTAAAAAAGCAAGGAGATATAAGTCACCAAATAGCAAAAGAATTAAAGAAAAAAATAGTAGGCCACTTTAGAAGCATTAGAGACTTTGGATCCACAGCAAAATTTCTAGTCAGAACTTTCATAGCTTATATATTTTTTCTTCCTTTTTTCTAAACAGGCAAGTCAAAAATGATGAAACAAATATTGGAGAACTGTTTGAGAGGAAAATTTCTGCTCCAGAACTATTTATGCAGATATTTTTCACTCATTTCAGAATCAATACTGTCAACTGAACAATTTATAATGGCTTAATAACATTTTGCTTTTGGAGTTTATGAGGAGGTATTAAAAAAACCAGCCTTGCACACTTGGAAATCTTAACTCAAAAAGAGTAACCCTAAGAAATTCAGATGCAAAAAAACCTACCTAGATTAAGAAAACACAATCTAAGTATGTATTGAAACACCCTCTCTCTTCTTTTCCAATTCTTTATTTGAAAGGATGCTAGAGACAGTTCTTATGGTTTTTGTAATTATTAATTACCACAAACTTAAACCACACCAAAAATCTATTAGTTACATATATATTTGGCTTATTTTAGGACTTAACCAAGCCAAGTCAAAGCTTAAAGCATAGGACTTTAATTCATTTAGGAAAAAAATGTATCAGTACAGAGGCATTTTTGTCCTTTTACTCACCTTCTTATTTCATGTGCTACTTCTACTGAAGAGAGCGCATTAATACATTTTCAGCAACAATTAAGACTCAAAGAAGGTGTAGACCTTAAAAATTAAACTTACCAGAAATCCCAATCCTCTGGCGTGACAGTAAGCAGTTCCTTGTCATACCCTTTCTCCTTGACTAAGAATTGAGCAAAGCTATTATAAATAAGCTGCAAATAAAAGAGAAGTAAAAAAAAAAGTTAATTAAGTAACTCAGGGGCTGGAAGATAGTTATGTATTTAGGGCTCCATGTCTAGCACGAGCCCAACCCAGTTGAGTTCCAGTTACTGCACAGTGTCATGATGCCTGGAGGACCACCAGGTATTCTATTAGAAGTCTCAACACCAGGTATAGTATAGCTGGGATCACCTCTGAACATTACAGAATCTAAAGAGCACTGCATCTTCAGTCCCTTGTATTAGACCCTGGCAATTAGAAAAGAGGTACTAGTGGAACCCTCTGAACTCCTAAGCTGCACTTGGGTGGTTCCTTCATTTAATCAACCAGTCAACCAATATGCAACTCACTATTATTCTGAACTTCACTGATTTGAAAACCTTAAAGAATTGCTCAGCTTGGGCAGATAGGAAATAAGTTTAACTGCAAAATTAACAGCCTAATGCTCTTTCATAAGCAAATTATCCTTCCTAGGATAATTTTTTTTAGCTTAAGGGAAACTCAAAGGAAAATCTCCTTGGAGACAAGGTAGTCATTTAAAGGAGGAATCATGGAGCTTATATGACTTCAGACACAGAAAATATTTCATTGACATAAGAAAAAGCAAGAACAAACCTGCTTGATAACTGGTTTGATTTCTCAATAACAAAAGAATCCCAGTGTTTTAAGTGTTTTATTTTGTGAAGAGCTGACTCAACTGTTGGTTTTTGTTTTTCTTTTAAATTCTCTAGACTCCTGCCCTCTGCTTTTCTTGCTGCAGTTTTTGTGATGACCTAAGGTCACATATGATTGGCTGTGAAGGTGGTGCAGTGCTTAAATACTCAAGACAACTTTCTTGAGGTACTTGCTCACACACTCACCAGGAGCCACACTTTGTGGTCCTGCTGTGGAACATCTTCTCTTTAGTGGCACTAGCACTAAACAACCCTTCTGTTGTTCACACACACCTGGTGGCAGGAAACTGCTTGAGATATTAGAATCAGAGAGTAGAATTGCCAAGTTGACATGATGGAGCAGCTAGGCTTCCAGCATGGTGCAGATGGTGGCACCAGGAACTGAAGCTGTGGCTTAAACTTACAAAGCAGGTCTTTAGTTCAGTTTTGTTGAAAAACTTTACATACTAAACTGCAGGTAAATGGTGGATGAGAGTCATTAGCCCTTGCCCATTCTCTTTCAGATTGTTTTTAGGTCAGCAGAAGACACTTAACCTTACAGTAGACCAGTGGTCTAAGCAGAATTCAAGAGAACACAATGAGCAGCCTCACCCTCTATAGATATTAACTCAGGACAGTCCAGGATGTCTCAAGGGGCAGAGACATGCAAATACACTGGGAGGTCTCCCTGAGGCCTTCAGTGATGTTTACCTGGAAACTGCAAAATGTAGTAGGGAAGTGGGTGAGTGAGAGAAGGCAACCTAGAATAAGAAACTCAGAGGCCTGTACAAGGCTGCCATATGGGTTTGGTTGTGCAGGGGTTGACTGAGCAGAAAGCAAAATGTCCTTGTCAGCTAGTGGTGTTGTCAGTTATAAAGCTAAATAAAATCATTATCTCCTGAAATGCAATGTGGCCTTGAGAACTGTGAGTAGACATACATTACATCATTATATCAACAGTTTTCAATGCTGGCGGTTTTTCAAAATCATCTGGATATCTCAAGCTTACTATAGGATGGAGCACAGGTCAGGGACACACAGGACTAAACAATGACTGAAAACCACTATCTACATTCTGTCAAAAAAAAAGCACACACACTAATTGAAGTGAAAATGTATAGAGTCACTCAGGAACTGAAAACTATGAATAATAAAAAGTACACAACATGTTCTTGCTTCAGAGGAATCAGTGCTATGGGAATAACAGATATAAAGAATTTAGAGCAGAGCCTCATATACAAGTAAACTCAATTTAACTCAATTGCTTTCATCATCATTCATATGACTTTATTTTATTTTATTTTATTTTATTTTTTGGCCACACCCAGTCAGGGGTGTTACTGGGTTACTCCTGGCTCTGCGCTCAGAAATTGCTCCTGGCTTGGAGGCCATATGGCATATAGGGGATCAAACCGTGGTAGGTCCTGGTTCAGCCGCGTGCAAGGCAAAAGCCCTACCACTGAACCATCTCTCCGGCCCCACATGTGATTTTATTTTTAAGATTAATCCCCATTTCCGTGGTATATATGTACCCACTATAACCAAAAGTGTCACTACAGTAACTGTCAATGGTTATTATACCCCATCAGAACTACCTCTTATCCAAGCAGAGCTTATGCAGCCCAGAACAATGAGGAATATACACCTTAGCAATGTGATTTCATTGAGGTCAGATTCCTTCCAAAAAAGAAAGCAATTTGTCAATGGGAGTAGGTAACTGAATTGTGTTTCTTTTTTTTTTTTTTTTTTGGTTTTTGGGCCACACCTGGCGATGCTCAGGGGTTACTCCTGGCTGTCTGCTCAGAAATAGCTCCTGGCAGGCACGGGGGACCATATGGGACACCGGAATTCGAACCAACCACCTTTGGTTCTGGATCGGCTGCTTGCAAGGCAAACGCTGCTGTGCTATCTCTCCGGGCCCCTGAATTGTTTCTTACATGTTGGAGAAGTTTCTGTAATAGGAGAATGAGGTCAGTGTGCAAGCAGAAAATCATAAGAGTGCAGAGCAAAAATAAGGAAGCCTATGCTTTTGAAACTCCTGTTTTAATCCCAAAACCTAGTTCTTGGAGCTTTTCCAGAGATTATATTGAGTTACTACAGAAGCTGTGTCAGCACAGGGCCTCTATGGTCTTCCTCGCCCAGCCTTTACTACAAGTTATTCCCTTAATCTCAGATAACTTATAATCACCCCCAAGTGGTTGCAAGTAAGTGTTCTGTAGCCCATAGGAAGGGCAGAAATTATATTTGCTTCCCATTTCAGGTTGCCAGATACAATATGAAATAATACCTATTTCCAGATAAAGAACATACCTTTTGAGTGTAAATATATCCCAAGTTATATGGGCCATGACATATCAGAACTGTTTGTTATTTGAAATACAAATTTAAATGGACATTCTGTAGTTGTCTTTGCTAAAATTGAATTATCCTGTTGTGTTGGAAAATGAACTAACATTTAAAAACTGAATGACTTCTCCTGGAGGTTTCCTCTTACTAGTGTCCATCTGGCAAGATCAAGCCCCTGTCTCCCTGAGCATACTAGAAAAAGCATTCTTGTGGCCATAGGCATCACCACTCAATTACACAGGTAGGTTAATGACAGGGCCTCAAAGATTTTTGAGTCTGTAACCCTAGCAGAGGACAGACGCCATTGGCTGGAGGATGCCTTTCCTGAGCCAGCAAAGAGGAAACCCCATTTCTACTTGTGCACAACACTGAGCACCTATTAACTGCATAGGGGACATGTTTAGAATCACATATGCAGCCACCAATACTTCTCAAGCATCTTCTCCTGCATCTCTACCCCTGCTGCACACACCAAAGTGACCCATATAGTTTTTTAGTTGTGTGTTTTGAGGCTCCAGTCTTGGATACAGATCTTCTACCTCCAATGAGCTGACTCCTTAACTGCTGGCTTTTATTCTTATTCAGGGACTTAACTCAATTATCCTGCACTCTAGGCCTCTCCTCTGGGCAGGCAGCACCACCTAACTCATGATAAGGGTAGAGAGCCTGATTAAACCCATCTATACACCACTGTACTTGGTAACCTGATTAGGTAATCTTTCTTGTGTCTCACTGTCAATATTTATAAAGCAACTGTGATAACAGCGTCTCTACCTCCTACAGTTGTAGGATTGATGAAAGCACTTCATAAAAGCAAAATGCTTGTGAGAATGGTGGCAATGAGAGCGGGCATATGCCAAGTATTCAACTCAGCACAAAGAACAGACAATAAAGTATCTGAGAGCAGATGTTAAGAAATCATAGGAAATTCTCGGAGAGATAGCATGGAGGTAAGGCGTTTGCCTTTCATGCAGGAGGTCATCGGTTTGAATCCCGGCATCCCATATGGTCCCCTGTGCCTGCCAGGAGCAATTTCTGAGCCTGGAGCCAGGAATAACCCCTGAGCACTGCCGGGTGTGACCCAAAAACCAAAAAAAAAAAAAAAAAAAAAAAAAAAGAAAAAAAGAAAAAAAGAAAAAAAAAAAAAAGAAAGAAATCATAGGAAATTCTCAAGAAAATTCTCCAACAGGAAAATTTAATACCATATGTAAGTACTATGAAAAACTATGTAAAGTTTTAAGGCATACTGAAGAGAGTAGAAGGCAGAAGTGAAGACATTAAGGTTTACCAAGGGAAAGGCATGTAAGATGAGAGCTGGGGTCTCCTGGCACAGAAACGAAGAGCCAGGACCTGCAAACACTCAGGGCACTGAACTAACTTTTCAGCATCTGGCCCATTCATTACAAAGTCATTTGAAGGCATATGTATTGTTTTATTGTCCCCAATTGTAATAGGGGCTAGGACACTTCTGGGGCGTAGGAAACGGCACATAAGCACAGGACTCATGAAAATATAAGCCAAGATGAGATTTGGTAAGAGAAAGGGAGGGAGAATATGAATGAGCGACCGAGAGAACTAGTGACCAAAGTCTTAAGAAACCTCTTCTGAACTCTGAATAACCAAGGAAGCAGCTACACAATAGGGCAAAGGAGGGCAGAAAACTTAGAAAGCAGAAGAGTAGTCACCCCCCCCCACTCCAATGCCGAAGCATAGAAAACATGCATGAATAATCAATCCAAGGGTCTGTTTTGAGACGAGGCATGTGCCCAAAGTCACAGAGAAGCAGGAATATATCCAGAGTCTGGCTGCGGAATCCTCACTTTGACCTGTTCCTAAGGCTATTTTTTTCTGCCTGTGTACGTGGTTCTGGTCTTTTTAGAGTGTAGACAGTGAAACCAAGAGAATGGGGAGAGCAAGTCCCATTCCCAAGTTGGCATCATGCCTCCTGACCTCCCCTCCTCCATGTGCACCACGGAGCCCAACTTCGCGCGGGCTCTGCTCAGTTCTGATGGATTCAAAGTGCAATTAGCATTTAGAAGGCGCGCATTAGATCATTCCTCCTCTTGGTAAAAGGCTAATAACTAAGTTGCAAATTTTCGGTTAGCGCTCCCTGCCATAGATCCATCTCTCCCTTGGCTGACAGCAGAGTTCAAAAAAATAAATAAATAAATAAATAAATAAATAAATAAAAGCATGCACACGCAAAAGGAAAAATAATGCAGCTAGGAAAAACACAAGCCCTAACTAGGGGTGCAGAGTGCACGCCGTGGAAGTACAGAAACACTTGCAAGGAGGTTGCAAGCCTGGGTAAGAAATGAGGGGATTTCCAAAGGACAGCCCGACTTTCTTCTGGCCCCATCTTTGCCCTGGAAACTGCATTCGCCCAGCTGGAGCTTGCAGAATTCTCTCCTTTGCCCCTGGGCTGCCCGAGCCCCTCGCAAACTCGGCCTGCCCGGGACTCGGGCTGCAAGCAGATGCGGGACCCGGCGGCTCGCTCACTTCCGCGGGCTCCAGCGCAGGCGGGGCGGCCCCAGGGCCCCGCCGGAAGGAAGAGGGAGCCCCGGGCGGCCGCCATGGAGGGAGGCGGCGGCGCCACTCACCGGGGCGCTCTCGGGCAGGTTGTAGCGGCACAGAGTGTGGTCCAGGTCGAAGCCGACCACGTCGCACGCGGCCAGAGAGAAGTGCTGAGCCATGGCTGCGGGGCTACCGGGGCTGGGCCCGCGCGGGACGGGGCCGGGAGCGCGGGGACGACGCGGCGGGCGGGCGGGCGGGCGGGGCCGGAGGGGACGACCGGAGCGGACGGGCGGGCGGGACGGGGCGGAGCTGGCCGGGCGGGGCGGGGCCGCAGCCGCCCCTGGGGACCCTTGCGCGCCGGCCGCCCGCCCGCCCGCCCGCACTTCCCGCGCCCGCGAGCGCCCCCGTCCGGCCGCTGCTCTCTCTCCGTCCTGTCCTCTGCGCTCTCGGACCGCGACTCGCCTCCCTCCTGGAGGTGCCCCGGGGCGGAGAAGACAGTCCTGGGAAGGGCCACGCGTTCTCTTGTTTGCATTTTTGTTTGTTTTGTTTGGGGGCCACACCCGGTGACGCTCAGGGGTTACTCCTGGCTATGCTCTCAGAAATCGCTCCTGGCTTGGGGGACCATACGGGACGCTGGGGGATGGAATAGCAGTCATTCCTAGGCTAGTGCTAGCAAGGCAGACGCTTTACGCCCTGCGCCACCACTCCGGCCACAGTTGGGATCAAGTTGTGCAGTTCCAGACATGACTAAGTCGTGTCTTGAGAGACTAGCTACAGTTTCACCACCTGAAGCGTGTGTGCGATTTCATTTTAAATTATTTGATTGAAGCACCGTGGTTGCAAAAAGAAATCTCTCTCTCCCTCTCCCTCTCTCTCTCCCTCTCCCTCTCCCTCTCCCTCCCTCCCTCCCTCCCTCCCTCTCTCTCTCTCTCTCCCTCCCCCCCCCCCCTCTCTCTCTCATATCTATCTCATACCCCCCCCTTCTCTCTACCCTCCCTCTCCCTGGCTCTCTTGGGTCTCTTTCTCCCTCTCGTTCTCCTTTTTCCCTTCCTTTCTTTTCTTTTCTGACTGTGCTTTGTACTTTTGTTAAGAAAGGGCATATCATTTTATCCCCTTTTAGCACCCAGTTCTTGTCCAGAACCATCAGTTCCAACTGTCATTGTCCTAGTAGACCCTTCTCTGCTCTAAGTGCCCTTTGAGGCAAGCTTCCTACCATGGACTAGTCCTCCTGGGCCTCATCTCTATTATCTATGGATATTTTTACCATACTGTCTCTTTTTTTCTTATATCCCACAAATGAATGAGATTATTCTATGTCTATCCCTCTTCCTCTGACTTCTTTCATTCAGCAGAAAAAAAAATCTCTGGATCTCTCCTAAGAGTGTTTAACTAAAATAAGTTATTAGCCATAATTCAGAATCATATTGCCAAATGACATTGATGAATAAAACTATTATTTATTTTGTTACTTTTTCTGTGGTGTAAGGGAAGGGAGAAAAGTCACCGGAACCTTCATACTACAGCGGAAAGAACTTAACAAAATTACAAGCTTTTAATTCTATAGAGGAAGAAATTATCTTGACGTTTTCGCTCTTAAGCACTGTACATAATTAGTATGACTTTACACGTGTATAAGAGATGTGAATATTTACTTCTCTGAGGTCATCTGGATATAAGTATATAAGACTTTGAGATCGTTAACATTATATAAAAGAAATACAAATCTCATTAACAAGAGAATATATGTGTGTATATCCATTATCTTTTTATTGCTTCTAAGTTTAAAGGAACATTTTGTCCAATAGGAAAAAAATCAATATTTATGACATAATGAAAATATAATTGATTGAGAATTACCTTTAACTCTTACAAATACTAATACACTAACCCTTAGGAGGCTAATGTACCAATCAGGGGACTAATTTACTGCAATAGATAGCTCAATTTGGATGGAGACTTATTATACCTAGTGGATTCATTTGAATAAATCACTAACTTGTTCCATAGTAACTCTTAAAGTCCCCAAACAAATCTGTGTGGACTAAGAACAGAAAAGAATTCTCAAGAAGGTTCAAGCTGTTCATTGGTAAGAAAGAGCCCACAACTATGTACATATTTGTATTTGGGGTCTCACATGACAGTGCTCATGACTTACTCCTGGCTCTGTAACTCAGAGATCACTTCTGACAGGCTTGGGCAATTATGTGGGGTGCCTAGAATTGAACCTGGGTAGGTCTTGTGAAAAGCAAGACCTATTCTCGGTCCTATTCCTTTAATGTCCATGAATCAAGAAAATAAAACAACTTTTTCATAGCTTACATTAGTTTCCTTTTTCATGACTTACTAGCAGAGAATTGCATAGAACTGAGCTTTCTTCTTTGCCTCCTGTGTACAATGCGTGCCAGGCCAAACTTCCAAGTAAATTGCACATTGAAAGACATGAGTTTTCATGAAAGAAATTTAATTTCATTTTGGGGATAGGCACTTTAGTGACATTCAAGTAAGATAAAAGAAAGAACAAGCCTATTCATTGCTCTAGTGAAGAATATAAAAGGATACTTTTAAAAATGCATACATTATTTATTTAATTTTGGTACACTTCTCCTTCTAAGATTTCTTGAATGCTCCTGTTGAACTGTGGACAGGGTTTTGATGGTTGTGATTATAGGTACCTAAGGCATTTCTTGAAGAAAAAATAAAACACCTTAATTTGTAACTAACCCCGAACTCAAGGACTGGAGGTGCTCATTTACCCTGAACACACTAAACAACTACCCTATTTATTGTTGAACAGCAGCTATTATATTTCTTTTGGTCTTCATGCCCACTCAAAGAGCCCCTCTTCTAAAAAGCCTAAAGCAATTATGCTTTGTTGGGAGAATTTAGAAATCATCCAACTCCATTAGCTAAAAATTATATTTCTTCCTTGAGTTCTTCTCACCATTCCAGGCCATTACCTCAAACTTCAGTTTAATTCCTCTAAGAATTTGGGATGGTTCTTCACTCTTCCCCCATTTCTTACACTGTTGAGTTTAAATATATTTGTTCAGGTTTATTGTAAAATAAATATATTCCTTTTCCTGCAGGCAATTTGTTTATTTTATTTTATTTAGTTTTTACCACACAGACGGATAAAATGCCTTTGATCTTCTCGTATAAATTAGAAATTTAATGTCCTACTTAGATACCACTTAGATATCATTCCTCTTTGCGCAATAGATTCATGTCAATGTTATGTATTGAATTATATTCCCTTCCTATTTATTTGTTGAAATCCCAAAAGCCCTATGAGACTTTATTTGGAGATAAGTCATTTCAAGAAGGAGTTATAGTTAAATGAGATTGTGGGAGTGGTATCCTTTATCTAGTATGACAAGTTGTCAGACAGTCCAAGAGATACTTGTGCATAGATAAAGACTGTGTGAGAACATTGGGAGATGTTGTCACCTCCAAGTGAAGAAAGATTTTCTAGAAAACCAAGTTTACTGTACAAAGCATTTAGACTTCCAATCTTTAGAGCTGTTAAAAATAATTTTTGTTAGGGCCAGAGCTCTGGCGCAAGCAGTAAATCATCTACCTTGTGCACACTAGCCTAGGACAGACTGCAGTTTGATCCCCTCGCATCCCATATGGTCCCCCAAGCCAGGAGTGATTTCTGAGTGCATAGCCAGGAGAAACCCCTGAGCATCACTAGGTGTGGCCCAAAAACCAAAAAGAAATTTTTTTTGTCTGTTGTTTGAATCCTCTAGCCTTTGGTACTCTGTTAAAGCAATAAGCAAAACTAATAAAGCCACTAAGGAAATTTAACTCTAAGCAATACTGTGTGTAATGTAGTTATCCCAAAGTGATATGAATTTGGCTCATTTTAAAATCCCAGTACTTTTATATACTTGTACCTGAGATAATACACGATGTGAAGTTATGATTATTTTTATTATCCCATGTATTGAATTTTTCTTTCTTCTTTATTTGCTTTTGTTTGTTTGCTCATTTTGTTTTTGGCCCATACCTGGCAGTATTAAGTCTTATTCCTGGCTCACTTCTCAGAGATCATTTCTAGTAGGCCCAGGAGACCATAAGGAGTACTGAGAATCAAACCCAGGGTCAGTTGCATGCAGGACAAGTGCCCTACCAGCACTACTATTGCTCTGACCCTGAGTTTTTTCATATAACAAGAATTATAAAATAATTTAGAAATGCTTCAAAATGAGAACTTATGATGTTTACTGCTAATTTTCTAGAATTGAATTTCATCATTACAGTTAATCTATATATTTGCTAAAAATAGTACTATCTGTCATTAATTAAAGTCACTTAAATTTTTGTTTGCATAAAAAAATTGACCCTCATTAGCATAGCTATGCCAGAAGACTGCTTGTTTTGGAGGAGCCGGTTCAATTCCGAATATTGCATGGCCCATTGAGCACCTCTGGAATAACCCTCAGCACAGAAATGGGAGTAAATCCTGAACACAAAGCCAAAACCAAACAAAACTAAAAGCTCACTAAAATAATCTAGTGTGGATTTAGAATATTATATTTTAACATCTATTTGTAAATATTATTTACCAAACTTTTTATTTGTGAGAAGATGGGACATGGTCTTTTTTTTCCCCCTTTTACTAATTTAAAATGTACTTTCCTAAACACTTAAAGGTAAGAATGTTCAATTTCTTCTCTAAAATAATCTGTAGGACTTCTCTGGTTCTGACCATTTGTTTAAAAGTAAATAATGTTTATTTAGCAATTTTAAAAACTAAGAAAAATGATATGTTACACTGCCCAAAATTTAGTCTATGTAGCGCTTCATATATTGATTGACTAGCTGAATAAAACCAAAAACTGATATGTAATACTGGAAAATGACCCTAAGATGGCAGTAGTTCTGCATTAGGACTCCTTTTTTTCCCCATTTAGTTTCCTTAGTAATCTTAAAAGTCCTTGTTCCTTCAAAAATACCTCATAAATTTTAAATTCTCTACTCTGTTCTTTTAACAAGAAGAAAAGCCTGTTTAACATTATACTGGTTTATTTTTTTCTTTTTTGGTGTATTTATTTTGTTTGGTAGGAAGTAGTATATAATGAGATTGGTGATAATTGTTAATTAATTAATTAATTAATTAGTTTTGGGCCACACCCAGAAGCCCTCATGGTCTACTCCTGACTCTGTGCTCAGAAATCGCTCCTGGCAGGCTCAGGGAACCATATAGGATGCCAGGAATCAAATCATGTCTCTCCTGGTTTGGCAGCATGCTAGGCAAATGCCCTACCACTGTGCTATCTCTCTGGCCCCAGTGAGAATTTTTTTTATTATGGTGTATCTGAATAATAAAATTAACTGTTTAAAATACGAAAGAAATTTTTACTTCTTGGAGGAAGACCAAAGCAATTAAATGATACAATTGTTATTCAAAAATACCTCAATATTATAGAAATGAATTAAAATGTATTTAGGATAAATGTAATGTTTCACTTGTAGCTACCAATAATTAACTTTAGTCTAGCAGAGTCTTATGCAATATTTCGTTCAAATTGATTTAATTATAATGTTGATGAGGAAAAAAATCTTGGTCATAGAGATCAAACCCACAATTTAAGGACATGGTTCCACTAAATGTACTTTCATTTAAAGTCATAGTTTCCCAGAATCCAATGACAATTTAAAGGCATACTATAGACTATGGGGAGTGTTTCACCAGCTGTTAAATTAGAAATAAAATGTGGATAGGGGCCAGAGCAACAGCAGAGAGGTAGGGCCTTTGCCTTGCTTGCATGGTGATGATGCAGGAAGGACCCGAGTTCAATTCCCAGCATCCCATATGGTCTCTTGAGTCTTCCAGGAGCAATTTCTGACACAGTGCCAGAAGTAACCACTGAGTACTTCCAGATGTGACCCCAAAAAACAAAAACAAAAAATAATAAAATGTGGATAAACCCAAAGAAGCTCAGCTTATTCCACTTTATCTTTGATTGAGAGGCACCTCATTATATTTCCCTTTGCCTTGCCAGTCTTTTGTGGGTGTGGCTGTTCTAAAATCAGCCTTTGAAGCCTTTGAATCCTATTTCAAGGGTTCTGGGGAGAGACTTCCAGTCCTTGGTTAATGGCATCTATATAATTTCCTGTCAATCTTTAGTCACACAGGTTGCCTCTACTCGCACTGGTCATTTTGTCAGTAACCACACTTGTTACATAAACTCTGAAACAGCTAAAAAATGTTATTATAAAAATGCTTAGATTTCAGGGCTAGAGAGATGGTACAACAGGGTTTTGTCTTGCATGCCCCAAAACATGCAAGCAAAAGGATTAGTTTTGACCCAAATTCAGCTTGTCATTGTACATACAATCCAACACCGAGGAGCCTCTTGTAAATCAGTAAACCTTCAGAGGAGATTTTTGGCTTTAAATTCACCCAAAAGTTGTGAAACTGTTAAGGTGAGGTGATTCAGACCCTTCAGCTACATGGACCCACAGTTCCTGCTTTAGTGATAGCCCTGAATTATCAATGTACTGTGCAAATCTGCCTTATCTCAGAATTCTAAGCAGAAACTAAGACTCTATTCTATCTACTTTGGGTTACCAAAACTATGTGAAGGCTTCCTTTGTTTCCATAAAGGAGTCTTAACCTTAAGTGGATCAGGGTGCTAAGATTCACATAGATTATGGCTCATTATCTCATTTTATAGCCTATTTCCTTAGGGACTATCATTACCAAAAATATAAACAATGTCAAATTGATTTTTTTTTTTTTTGGTTTTTGGGCCACACCCAGTGACACTCAGGTGTTACTCCTGCCTATGCGCTCAGAAATCGCTCCTGGCTTGGGGACACCCTGGATATGTGGGGCGCCAGGGATCAAACCGAGGTCTGTCCTGCATCAGTCACATGAAAGGCAAACGTCCTACTGCTGTGCTATCGCTCTGGACCTCAAATTCATTTTAAAATATTGAAATGTCTATGAAACTTGCTGATACAAATTTATTCTTCGCTTTTTCTGAAACTCAAAATTTTTTTGTTTGTTTGTTTTTGGGTCACACCCGCGGTGCTCAGGGGTTACTCCTGGCTGTCTGCTCAGAACTAGCTCCTGGCAGGCACGGGGGACCATATGGGACACCGGGATTCGAACCAACCACCTTAGGTTCTGGATCGGCTGCTTGCAAGGCAAGCACCACTGTGCTATCTCTCCGGGCCCTGAAACTCAAATTTTAATTAATGTGCTAAATCTAGAAATTTTATCAAAAATATACTTTGAATTCACATTGAGCCCACTTTTTAAAAAAATGTTTATTATTTTATATTATTGTAAAGCCTTGGATTTAAAAATTAAATCTGATTTGAAATTTATTATTGACTAAGTTATATCCCTACAAAATGCACATTTTGAATATGTACCCTAAATATTACTTCATTTGGGTATAGGGCCTGTAGTGATGTTGTTAAATTGAAATAAAATTTAAAGTTTCCAGAACTATAAGAATAAAATTCGTTTTTTAACCACCCAGTATGTGATGTCTTGTTAATGCAGCCTGGAAAACAACTGCCTTCAAAAAAAAAAAAAATCAAACAATGATAGTGGGACAAAAACAGTACACAGAGTAATAGAACAAAATTGAAATGACACATTCAGAAAAATTTATACTTATATGAACATTGAAACATATGAAAATGATGGACATATGTGGACCAGGAACATATGAAATAGAATCAAAAGTCTAGTTTAGTAGGGCACTTTCCTTGCACATAAATGCCTCGGCTTTTATCTTTGGCATCAAACATATTTAATGATGAATTAATGAACAGAGTATAATAATAATGAATGAATGAAAAAGACAGGAATACCTGAACATGGATCATGAAATAGATAGGACACGTGGGGGATAGGTTCTAAAGCATAAGGTATATGAGATATAGGGGCACCAAATTATCAACCATGAGTTATAAATATTAAAAATATGCCCAGAAAAAGCATTATATGATATGAAATATTTTTACATCTTCTGTGTAAGTTTAATATTAAGACCTTAATATTAAGGTCTCTAATTAAGTAACCCTAGTCTTGATTTTTTTCTTTTTTTTATATTTTATTTAAACACCTTGATTACATACATGATTGTGTTTGGGTTTCAGTCATGTAAAGAACACCACCCATCACCAGTGCAACGTTCCCATCACCATTGTCCCAAATCTCCCTCCTCCCCACCCGACCCCCACCTGTACTCTAGACAGGCTTTCCATTTCCCTCATACATTCTCATTATTAGGACAGTTCAAAATGTAGTTATTTCTCTAACTAAACTCATCACTCTTTGTGGTGAGCTTCCTGAGGTGAGCTGTAACTTCCAGCTCTTTTCTCTTTTGTGTCTATGGTAAATAGTGCTGCAATGAATATAGGTGTAAGGAAGGGGTTTTTGTATTGTATTTTTGTATCCCTAGGGTATATTCCTAGGAGTGGTATAGCTGGATCGTTATGGGAGCTCGATTTCCAGTTTTTGGAGGAATCTCCATATCGCTTTCCATAAAGGTTGAACTACACGGCATTCCCACCAGCAGTGGATAAGAGTTCCTTTCTCTCCACATCCCTGCGAACACTGTTTATTCTCATTCTCTGTGAAAGAATGAGAATTCTTTGTGCGCCATTCTCTGTTGTGTGAGGTGGTACCTCATAGTTGTTTTGATTTGCATCTCCCTGATGACTAGTGATGTGGAGCATTTTTTCATGTGTCTTTTGGTCATTTGTATTTCTTCTTTGTCAAAGTGTCTGTCCATTTCTTCTCCCCTTTTTTTGATGGGATTAGGTTTTTTTTCTTGTAAATTTCTGTCAGTGCCTTGTATATATTGGAGAATAGCCACTTATCTGATGGGTATTGGGTGAATAGTTTCTCCCACTCAGTGGGTGGCTCTTGTATCCTGGGCACTATTTTCTTTGAGGTGCAGAAGCTTCTCAGCTTAATATATTCCCATCTGTTAATCTCTGCTTTCACTTGCTTGGAGAGTGCAGTTTCCTCCTTGAATATGCCTGTAGCCCCAGTGTCCTGGATTGTTTTGCCTATGTGTTGTTTTATATATCTTATGGTTTTGGGTCTGATATCGAGGTCTTTAATCCATTTGGATTTTACTTTTGTACATGATGTTAGCTGGGGGTCTAAGTTCAATTTTTGGCAAGTGGCTAGCCAGTTGTGCCAACACCACTTTGCTCCATTTAGGATTTCTTCCTCCTTTATCAAAAATTAGTTGATTGTATGTCTGGGGAACATTTTCTGAGTATTCAAGCCTATTCCACTGATCTGAGGGCCTGTCTTTATTCCAATACCATGCTGTTTTGATAACTATTGCTTTGTAGTAAAGTTTAAAGTTGGGGAAAGTAATTCCTCCCATATTCTTTTTCCCAATGATTGCTTTAGCTATTCTAGGGTGTTTATTGTTCAAAATAAATTTCAAAATTGCCGGATCCACTTCTTTGAAGAATGTCATGGGTATCTTTAGAGGGATTGCATTAAATCTGTATAATGCCTTGGGGAGTATTGCCATTTTGATGATGTTAATCCTGCCAATCCATGAGCAGGGTATGTGTTTCCATTTCCGCATGTCCTCTCTTATTTCTTGGAGCAGAGTTTTATAGTTTTCTTTGTATAGGTCCTTCACATTTTTAGTCAAGTTGATTCCAAGATATTTTAGTTTGTGTGGCACTATTGTGAATGGGGTTGTTTTCTTAATGTCCATTTCTTCCTTATTACTATTGGTGTATAGGAAGGCCATTGATTTTTGTGTGTTAATTTTGTAGCCTGCCACTTTGCTATATGAGTCTATTGTTTCTAGAAGCTTTTTGGTAGAGTCTTTAGGGTTTTCTAAGTAGAGTATCATGTCATCTGCAAACAGTGAGAGCTTGACTTCTTCCTTTCCTATCTGGATTCCCTTGATATCTTTTTCTTGCCTAATCACTATAGCAAGTACTTCCAGTGCTATGTTGAATAGGAGTGGTGAGAGAGGACAGCCTTGTCTTGTGCCAGAATTTAGAGGGAAGGCTTTTAGTTTTTCTCCATTGAGGATAATATTTGCCACTGGCTTGTGGTAGATGGCCTTAACTATATTGAGAAAGGTTCCTTCCATTCCCATCTTGCTGAGAGTTTTGATCAAGAATGGGTGTTGGACCTCATCAAATGCTTTCTCTGCATCTATTGATATGATCATGCGGTTTTTTATTTTTCTTGTTATTGATGTTGTGTATTATGTTGATAGATTTATGGATGTTAAACCATCCTTGCATTCCTGGGATGAAACCTACTTGATCATAGTGGATAATCTTCTTAATGAGGCATTGAATCCTATTTGCCAGGATTTTGTTGAGGATCTTTGCATCTGCATTCATCAGCGATATTGCTCTGTAATTTTCTTTTTTGGTAGCATTTCTGTATGGTTTAGGTGTCAAGGTGATTGATGTTGGCTTCATAAAAGCTATTTGGAAGTGTTTCCATTTGTTCAATTTCATGAAAGAGTCTTGCCAGGATTGGTAGTAGTTTCTCTTGGAAAGTTTGAAAGAATTCATTATTGAATCCATCTGGGCCTGGGCTTTTCTTTTTGGGTAGACATTTGATTACCGTTTTAATTTCATTAATAGTGATGGGGTGTTTAGATATGCCACATCCTCTTCCTTCAATTGTGGAAGATTATAAGAGTTCAAGAATTTATCCATTTCTTCCAGGCTCTCATTTTTAGTGGCGTAGAGTTTCTCAAAGTAGTTTCTGATTACCCTTTGAATCTCTGTCATATCAGTAGTGATCTCTCCTTTTTCATTCCTAATATGAGTTATCAAGTTTTTCTCTCTCTCTCTTTCTTTGTTAGTTTTGCCAGTGGTCTATCAATCTTGTTTATTTTTTCAAAGAACCAACTTCAGCTCTCCTTGATCTTTTGGATTGTTTTTTGGGTTTCCACTTCGTTGATTTCTGCTCTCAGCTTTGTTTTTTCCTTCTGTCTCCCTATTTTTGGGTCCTTTTGTTGAGTACTTTCTAGTTCTATTAGCTGTGTCATTAAGCTACTCAGGTAAGCTCCTTCTTCCTTCCTGATGTGGCTTGCAAAGCTATAAATTTTCCTCTCAGTACTGCTTTTGCTGTGTCCCATAAGTTCTGATAGTTTGTGTCTTTATTGTCAGGAACCTTTTGATTCCTCCTTGATTTTATCTCGGACCCACTGGTTATTCAGTATGAGGCTGTTTAACTTCCAGGTGTTAAAGTTTTTCTTCTGTGTCCCTTTGGAATTCAGAAATAATTTCAGAGCCTTGTGGTCAGCGAAGGTAGTCTGCAAAATTTCTATCCTCTTGATATTATGGAGGTATGTTTTATGTGCCAGCATGTAGTCTATCCTGGAGTATGTCCCATGTACATTGGAGAAGAATGTGTATCCAGGCTTCTGGGGATGGAGTGTCCTACATACATTCACTAGGCTTCTTTCTTCCATTTCTCTTTTCAGGTCTAGTATATTCTTGTTGGGTTTCAGTCTGGTTGACTTGTCAATAGTTGACAATGCTGTGTTGAGGTCTCCCACAATCATTGTGTTGTTATTGATATTATTTTTCAGGTTTGTCAACAATTGTATTAAATATTTTGCTGGCCCGTTTTGCCATTTCTATTTTCTGTTTAATTGGATGGATCCCATATTTATTTATAATTGGTAATTGAATTTAACAAGATTACCTGACACTGCCTCCATCCTAAGTACTTCTAACAAGTTTACTAATTCATTTTTGGTGTGGTCTCCCAAGTGGTTATTGGGGACTCCTGGGATAGATGCCTAAAATAGTCAGGGTGCCACAGGAACTGAATAAGAGTTTTGCACATTTTTTACATGTACACTAACCTCTGTTTAACTGGTACTACATTTGAGGCCTCCAGATAATATTTCAATCAGTTTCAGAAGCTACTCAGCCTTGGGCTACATAAGGAGAATTAGCTTTTATTAGTGCTCCAAGAGGCAGTTTCTGTTTGTCTGTAGGGCTGAATATTTAAGGCTTTTTAACTCTCCAATATAAAGAGGATTATCTGTGTCCACATTGATCTGTAAAAGTCCACAAGAGAGTATTCTTTCTAGTGATGGGAAGCTCATTTTAACTTTTGTAGGTCACATATTTTGTCTTGTTTTAAGTTTCCGTAAAATGATATTGCAGATATTATTATTTAGAACCTCATTTAAGTTAGTGGGTAGACTAGGAGCAAATACCATAGTGAACTTCAGGACTCAATATGTTTTGTGTCTTCTAGAGGAAAGAAGCTTTTTCCTCTGCTCTGAAAAATATGAGGCAGAAATTCTTCATAGGTTACTTACAAGCTGTAAATTAAGGAGTCAGTAAAATATATGTGGTTCCTACCATATAAATGTTATCCTTTTGTTGTTCTCCTTTTTGTTGTTATTATTGCTAGTGACATCTGTGACATAAGGATAAGAGAGATGGCAGCCTTCATAAGGATGTTAATGCTTCCCTCTTTACACACCTCAGAAACCCAAGAAGTATCTGGGGAAGGCTAGACTGAAGAGAGTGGGCTATGAGCACCTGCTTAATCCACACCTTCTGTATCACCACCCCATTGGTTGAAGAATTGCACCTGTGTTCTACAAATTATGCTGTGTGTGGGAAATAATCTCTGTCACCCCATTTCTCAAGGGGCCATGGAACTCAGGCTGAAGTGAGGCATTGCTCTTTAAGGAGAAAAACTCAGCCCTAAATTCTACTCAGGTTTCCCAAAAACACTGCTTTCCCACAGAGAAAGGAATTTCACAGGAGACAAATTGTAAGGTAAAAACAATTTTACTTAGAGATTATGAGGAAAGAGGGAGAATGCAGGCTTCTCCAGAGGGGAGAAAGCCCTAAATGGCTTTTAGAATAGAGTTATATAAGTATTTTCACAATTGCCTTGGACTTGAGCTTTCTGTAGACCTGAATTACTTACTATATTCTCATAAAGTAAGAGTTTGAACAAGTGGTAATTTTCTTTCAAGTTCTTATCACAACTTTTCTCCTCTCCTATAGAGGACCAGATTTCTCCTGACCCAGCTCTGGAGACAGTAATCATTTTACAGGCTCTTGGTTCATATATCCCAAAAGCATTATAGTAGATCCATTATGGTAGATCCATAGCACTTCTATAGGGCTGGTAATATTAAAATTTAAAAATTATTTCTTGATTTTATTACCTCCCAAGAATATATTGCCAGGGACCCTATATACCTGCAAAATTTCATTTTGTTTCCAAATGAACTTGGTTTGCAACTAAGATAACTGCTTTTGAGGTTAATATTCTAAAATGTAAATATTATCTATTACTGAGTGAAATATGTTATACATGTAATTTTGCCAACTTGTTGGAAAGTGCTTTCAAAATTTCCTGTATCCATACTGATTTGTTAAATTTTAACTGGTTCAGTTTTGTTAAAATATACAATATTGTGTATGAATTGTATGTACCTTCAGTTCTGATTGTTTTAGCTTTATATATTTTGGGATATTCTTATTAAGGAAGAAACTTTTAGTATTATGCATTAAGTATTTTGTTGTGGTTTATTGGAAAATTAACTTTAAAAATCCACTTAATGTCTGATAATATTTTAATATAATTTACTGTGTTACTAATGAAAATTGTCAATTTTCTCATTTTTACATTTTAGAATTGTTCTCATGCTCTATGATTTTCTTTTATGTGCAAATACAAACTGTATCTTCATAAGAGATGATTTCTACAAATTGATCTTTGCTAAAAGACCAAAAAGAAATGGATAGTGACTTCTAATTAATTTCTATATGAAAAGTATTTCATTTGCATAAACAACTTCTTTTTATAGCTGAACTAACTCTACTCTCATTTTTATATATTTGTTCCTTTCTTACATTTTTGCTATTTTTCCTTATTTATTATGTGATGACCTCAAACTTAGATGTGATCTGAATTAAATGAATCCCTTCCCAAATTTACTGTGATTATGTAAAATATCACATTAATTACTTTATGTGGGTTTCATGTAAACACAATAAAGTTTGGAAAACATATATTTATTGTCAGGAGGGACTGATATGATAAAAATTTGATTTCTATTACATTTGAACAATGTCTATTTTAACCTAATATGTCTGTCTGCAAGATGTACCATTGATTGTTCTATTAGTTCTAGATTAAAATGTTTAGTAGTTATTCTCATATAGTATATATAAAATAAAAAGTATTTTATTTTCTTTAATGACAATGGTATTTATGTGAAAGTCCAATTATAAAAGTAAGATTTGCTAGTTAAATAATTTATGTACATAAATATGAGTGGAAACATTAACCCCTAAACTATATATTTCTATTGAGAAAGAATTTATTGAAGGCACTGCTAAATAATCTGTGAATTAACAAATCTTCCGTGGTTCTCTGAAGCCCACTAACCTTTGAGAACTTCTCACAAATATATTTCAATAATTTACTTTGGATAAAGAATATCAACCTTTTGAAAAGGTTGATAGTTGACCTTTTGTAAGTCAGATAGGATGCATTCCTTCATAAGGCTGCTCCATTCTAGTCATTTTCCTAGCTCGTGCTGTCACAGTAAGCACCACAAACCAAGCTGTGGTACAAGAATAGGGTGCCAGCCCAGTGGGATTCTGATGAAAGCTTTCCAGGCTAGCAGATAACAATTTTGACTCTGTATTCATGTGACAGGAATGTGGAGCTCTTTCACAAAGGCACTTGTCTCACTTAATCACCTCCTATAGGCCCAATTTTAACATCACCATGCTGGAAGAGAAGGTTTCAACATATGTATCTGGGTGTGCATGAGCATCCACTCCTGCCCTCCTCAGTTCCTTTACTGTGGTTAGAATTGAAAGCAAACTCCTCTAAACAATGTCAGTTTTCCATTTGAATTATGGTCATCTCAGATAATTCTTGGCAAGTCTCAACTTTGCCTATAGAAGACTTCAGATTTCCCAAAAACTTTAACAGAATAGGATATTAAATGTTTATAAGCAATTTCATTTCCTTCCATTGTGCTCTATTGACTCTCCTTTGGGATGGGGAATGCTTCCCTGCAGGAGTTATCCCTGGAGGGCCACTACTGGTCATACTTAGGCAATGTAGGTCTGACATTTCCACTAGACACTTTATAAATGTGCAAATGAACCAAGTAAATAAGAGGAGATGATAGGAGGGCTGGGCCAGAGAAAACATATCCTTGCAAACAAGGCATGTTTTAAAAACACTTAAAGGTCATACCAGTCATCCTCTGAGGGTCCTGTTCTTTAAAAGTCTTTTGTTTCTGATTTATTTTTAATTTTTACATGTTCCCTTTTTTTTTTTAAAAAAAAAACAAAACATTTTTTTATAACACCTGGTACTGTTCAGGGAAAGCTCTTGGCTCTATGTTTGAGGTGTTCCATATAGTGATGGCGGGGCATCTAGTGCCGAGGATAAAACCAAAACACCAGTATGCAAAGAAATAATATTACTCCTTTGAACTATCACCCTGGACCTCTTAACATTTTAATTATTCTAATAAACTAGCCTCTACATTTATTTAACTATTCTTCAATTATAAAGAGTGCACCTTTTCTTTGCTACCTATAACATTTTTCCAATATTTCAAAGGCAAGTATACCACTTTCTTACTCCTTTGTCCAATTTATTTCCTTAAATTTTCAACATCAATCATTTAAGTCAACCAATATTCTCAGTCTAATAATTTCTATTTCCAATGCCACTATGGGTTTGTGTGTATTCAGTAATTTCTTTCCAATATTTATGGAAAATAATAAATATTATTAGTTTTTAGCCTTTGAGTCATACCTGGCAATGCTCCAAAGATATTTCTGGCTCTACACACAGGAATTTTGTCTGGTGGTGCTTGGAACCATAGGCAATCCTAAAAATATAAGTCAGATTGAGTGCATGTGAGTTAAGCTCCTTACCTATTGTGTTATCTGTCTAGTACTAATACTTTATTAATGCACTCCTATAACCTTAATTCCAACTATGGCTATTAACTCTCATGAAAAACCACAATTTTGATAATCATTGGTTAAAAAGCAACCTATTGCCCATTGCAAAATAATTTACAACCTTCCCCATGAGTAATTAAAATCTAATTTTATACTTTTTGAATCTCATCAAGACAGGTGATTTGTTTGGCTCACAGTACATAGTGTAAGTGATATTTCTGCCCTAATCAAGAGAAAATTTGAGAAACTAAGTTTCTAACTAGTCTTGGTATCTATTATTGTCCTTAGTATCTGCTACTGGCCTACCCAGATGGATAATGAGTCATAATTCCAGTCATTTCAGTTGTGCCAGTTTATGAATTGCCTTATACCAGAGCAAGGTCATTCACAACCAATCTTAACTGAAGTAGAGCTGATCATGGATCTCATATAAGCCCAGTAATTATCATTTCACATGACAAATGACTACAGAGTGGACCACATATTTCTTAGCATTATGTTTTAAGAAATTGAGTTTTGGTGTTCTGCAAAAATAGTTAATAGGTATGAACTTAAGTCCAACTCCTTTTCGTTTTCTATTTTTTCTTTTTGTTTGTTTGTTTGTTTTGTTTTGTTTTTGGGCCACACTCGGTGACGCTCAGGGGTTACTCCTGGATATGCGCTCAGAAATCGCTCCTGGATTGAGGGACCATATGGGATGCGAGGGGATCACTGAAGTCAGTCGCTTGCAAGGCAAACACCTTACCGCTGCTCCACTGCTTCGGTGCTCCAGCCCCAGTTCTCTATTTTCTCACCGAAGCAGTTTGGGTGAAGGAATATATACATCAATCATGTATATATGTAAATGAGTACTTAATGCTCTAAGACAATCACACTTCATTGCAATGGTACTTTTATTCTATTGTCTTAGATCCTTATTTTTTTATTTGTCAAATTGCTATCAGCTTTTCACCCATTCATTCTCAGGTGTTTATCAAGCTACTATTTTCATGGAAATAAATCAAGTATTATCATCAATATTCAGATATAGTATATTGCTTTCCTTATTCCTTGTGGTGCTTGGGGATTCTTCTTCAGCAGCAGGGATTAAACTTGGGTTGACTTCATGCAAGCCAGGTACCTAGTTTAGACTTTCTACTACATTATTGTCATTATCATACCAACATGCTGATATATTTTTTAAAGATTTTAAACTAAAACAATAATCCCTTTTCATTCATCAACTTGTTACTCTGTTCCACTTTAATGGAAACCAGTAGAAATTGTGATCTATTTCACTATCTGCAATCCCTTCTAATTATCTCTTAAGCTCACTAAGATAAACTTTCCTTTACACACGTCCATAACCTGCATGGCATCTATTCTATCTGTAGTAGAAAATTGAATGTATGATGATATAAGAACAAGGTTACCTTCTAGAAGAAAAGTGGAGTCCAGCAAGCACATAGGAATAAAAATATCAGAGACTTGATGAGAGCTGAGATACAGTAGTGTAAGATGATTAAAATAAGACTGAATCCTCCTCTCCTTTTAAGGTTGTATAATACAAGGAAAGAATTGTTGGGAGATACCAAAGTAGGTACTGTTCAATAGACTTATAATTAGGGTGACTTTATTTATTTTATTTTTGGGGGGTCACACCTGGCGGCGCTCAGGGGCCACTCCTGGCTTTGCGCTCAGAAGTCGTTCATGGCAGGCACAGGGGACCAGATGAGATGCTGGGATTTGAACCACCGTCCTTCTGCATGCAAGGCAAATGTCTTACCTCCATGCTATCTCTCCCAACCACCATCCTTACTGTGCTGGTGGCTTGCAAGCAAACGCCTTACCGCTGTGCTATCACTCCGGCCCAATTAGGGTGCCTTTAATCTTAAAAAGAAAACTTCCCCCAGTGTGGTAAGACAGATAGAAGACACATGAAAGATCAGAGATTGCAGCTATTCTATTCTTGTGTTCTGGATCTTCAACTGCTAGTAAGCAGTTTTAGAAGCCTGTAAACCATTGATTATAATTGCCAGTCTGTGGATAGGTTTATGGGCAAAAAGCAGTCTACAGTCACAAAAAAAAAGTTGAACTAGAGAACATCAGGAGTTTCCTGTGCCTCTCATCGAGATCTCAAAAGGCTAAAACTGAAGATAAGATGTTTTGCAATGGTGCAAGAGGAATTAGATCTCTTTAGTCTGACTTTTATTCAAACAAAGAAACATTATGTATTATACATATATGAATATTATGTAGTATACATATATGCAGTCCAATTTATTGTGACCACAACCTACTGAAAGGTATTTTTATTCTATGTTTCAAGTAATTTATTTATTTAATAAAAATGCACCATGTAGTTGACATTATTGATCATAATACATTTGTTTTCATATAAGTGAAAGCAAAATTATTTTAAAAAAATAGAAAAAAGGAAGGAAAAAAAAGCACAGTAGCAAGCAAATTTGTGAAAATTTTTGTATCTTCAATGGAGTCATTAATATAATGGAAGAAGGTTTAGTAAGTTCTTGTTAGCTGTTCATTCTGTTAAATTGGGGTGCTTCTTTAAAGATGACAGCATCAATTAAATGAAGTTTTTTAAAACTTCAAAGCACTATTACTAATATGATGATATTTAGAAGCGTGTATTCAGATGCCAGGCCTCCTGGAGGAAGAAGATGCAGGGGATGGGTACCCACAGTTGCTCCAAAAAGCCATAGTGCTATAAGTCCCCAAACCAGCACACCTGAAGTGTGGTCAGAGCAGTGTCCCAGAAGGGAATCATAGACGGTCACAGATGAGACTGGGCCATTGGTGAAATGGTGATTGTGGGTGATAGAGGCAACAAGTGTGGCATTAACAGGGTGAGAGTGTGACCCACCCTGTCCTCTCAAAATGAACAGTTTTCTGCTGTGTAGACCAGTGTCTTTCACAGCCCAGTTTACATCTTATTTGAGAAAAGGGTTAGTCTATAGAGTTGGCCTGATAAGAACATGGCAACTTCATTTCTGACATGGTTACAGCTGGCATTGAAGGGTATTTTTAAGATAACTATTTAAATTCTTTGGCTCAAATAAAAAGACCTCTCTCACTTGGATTAATGGAAGACTTCATAAAACTGGTCTTTGAGTTGTGGATTTTAAAATGTCTTATGTTTTCTGAAGGACAGTGTAATCTCTGATTTTGTAAAACATGAAGAAGTATCTTTAATAGTTTTGCTGAGCGTGGAGGAATAATGTAGGAGGAGGCACTTCAACCTTAGTGTCAGAATACAGAGAGGGAGTTAGAACAAGAAAGCTCCATTATACTTTCCTTAACCCTAGCAATAGCCAGGCACAGGGCTGTGGATTGTGCTGTCAACTCTCTCATTAATTCCCTTAGCAGTCCTCGGCATCACAGAAAAATATCATTTCTTGCTTTAAATCTGTTAACTCTGGATAATCCTTAGCTATCTTATGTTACTATGTGGGAATAGATGAATATTTATGAACACATTAAAACCAAAAAAGTGCAGTATAAATATTATTACATGAAATGGAAAATTTTATCTTACATAATTTTCACGAAGGAAAATAGTCATGGACTATAGTGTCTTCTTGGAACAGAATTTAGAAATAATAACTTATCTTTTACTTTCCTTTTTATCTTTAATAAATTTATTGCTTTGTTAGTCAGTGCTTTCAGCTAAATTTATTTTTGCTGTTACTAAATTGATATATTTTGCTTCCAGTTAGGTTCAGCACAGTT